>NW_027614910.1:0-18642 GCF_965212315.1 Lampetra planeri | reverse complement strand
GAGCTCACTGATGGGACTTTGCCCAGATCTTTCAAGGACTTGTGAGCTCCTCACACAATCAAGCCTGGTTAAACCCAGGATGGATCGTAGGCAGGCCAGCCTAAATGTTTCCAACCGGCGAAGATGCTCCACTAGGGGGGTCCACGTTTCGCAAGCGTAGAGAAGGGAGGGAATGACCGTGGCCGAGAAGACCTGAAGCTTCGTGCGGAGCGACAGACCAGGTAGCTTCCACACAGCGTTACGCAACCGATGAAAAGATATTGCCGCTCGACTGATTCGGAGTGAGACCTCTGCTGTCAAACTGGAGCCGGTCATAAGCACACTGCCCAGGTATGGGAAACTCTCCACTCTCTCCACAACTGCCCCATCACCGATTGGGAGTTGTGGGGGTGGAGTGCCCGATGGTACAAAATACCCAGGCAGGTGCTTAGTTTTGGTGGGGCTGATGGTAAGGCCCCACCTCTTAGTGGCACGCTCCAGTCTCAGCAGCAGCGTCTCCAACTCCTCTTCTGAATGAGCAGCTATTACCAAATCGTCGGCATACATAACGTGGTTGACCAATAGGGAGCCATCCCTTGATCGCACCCGGGCGTCGATCAGCCTCCCATTATATCTGTACCAAATGGTAATTCCCCCGGTACAGCTATTGAAGGCTTCACGAACTACGCAGTCGAAATAGATGTTAAATAATGTGGGAGCCAGAGGACATCCCTGTCGCACCCCAAGGTGTACAGGGAAAGGCTCCGACTCCCGGCCACGTAGTTTTACCCGGGCCCGCTCACCATCTTGAAGGTCCTGAATGATCGTGAGCAGAGGGTCAGGGACTCCGAAAGCACGAAGAACAACCCAGAGCCCAGTCCTACTGATGGTATCATAGGCCTTGACCAGGTCAATAAAGCAGAGATGTAGGTCTTTTTGGAATTCCCTACACCTCTGCTGAAGCAGACGGACAGAAAATATGGCATCTGTGCAGGACCGCCCTTTCCTGAAACCGCATTGGGGCTCCGCAAGCCTCTCCTCAGCGTGCCTAGCAAGGCGATGTTGAATAATCCTTGCCAGGACCTTAACCGGCACACTGAGGAGTGAGATGCCCCTGTAGTTACAGTCGGTACGGTCCCCCTTCTTAAAGAGGGGGACCACCAGGGCATCCTTCCAGTCCTGCGGAACCCGTCCAGTGGTCCAGACTGTTGTTATGATGTCATATAGGGCAGTCTGTGCACAAACGCCACCCTCCCTCAGCATTTCGCTTGGGAGATCATCTCTGCCCGGTGCCTTCCCTGGTCTCAGACTCCGGATCGCCCTCAGTACTTCCTCAACAGCTGGCACCTCAGCCAGCCACTCACAGGGGGTGACCTCTTCCAATATTTGAGGCACCGCAGCCTCAGCAGGGTTATCCCCACTTTGTGCCATGATGTTTTCCTGGCTGAGAGATTTTCCCTCCCCCAGGACCTCACAGAAATGCTCAGCAAATCTGCAAACCTGTTCCTGGGGGTCGGAGATTGGATCACCGTTTTTTCCTCTAATGATGGTAATAGGTGTGGCGCTGCAGGTTACTTTTTTGATGGAGTTAAATAGTGATTTGTGATCGCGGGCCACTGAGGCAGACTCCATCTCCTCAGCAACCCGCGACCACCACCCATCCTTGCAGCGCCTTACGGCTCTCCGAACCTCCGAGCGAAGGCTGCGGTAAACCTCCTCATTCTTTGACGTGGGATGCTGTAGGCGATGAGAGTTTGACGTGGGATGCTGTAGGCGATGAGAGTGGGCCTGTCGCTTTTTCTCAATTAACCTGAACACCTCCTCCGTCAGCCAGGGTTTCTGGGGAGGTCTAGACCGTGTACCCAAAGCAGCCATTGCAGCTGCATGAGTCACAGTCTTAAACCTCGCCCATTTACCCTCGACATCAGGTGGAGTGGGGGACGATGCCAACCCCAGCTGCAAGCGATGATGAAATTCTCGCTTGCAACTTTCATCAGCTAGCTGAGACCAGGCCACTTTTGGTTGGAATGGGGTCCTGGGTGTACACCCACCACCGGAGTGGAAGAATGGCAGGCGCATCTTACAGATGACTAGTCGATGGTCAGAGGTCAGATCAGCTCCACGGTAGGTCCTGGTGTCAAGGACATGGGCTCGCATCCGCTGGTCCGTCACTATGTAGTCCAGCAGATGTTCTTGCTTGGACCCGGCATGCATCCATGATGTTGTGTGGATGCGCCGATGCCGGAAGAGCGTGTTGGTAATTACAAGCCCATGGGCTGCACAAAAATCTAGCAGCCTCCTACCGTTATTATTGAGCTGATCTGGCCCATGCCTTCCAATCACTCCAGACCAGGTGCCAGCATCTTGACCAACTCGGGCATTGAAGTCACCCAACAAGATGACTCTGTCCCGAGTGGCCACTTTAGCCAGCACCTGTGACAGGAGGTCATAGAAAGCGTCTGACTCATCGGCTTTGCCTGCATCCCTCCACGGATGTTCGTCTTCGGTGGGGGCATAAGTAACCACGACCACCACTCCTCGCCTCTGGTTGATGGGAAGGCGAGCCCAAAGTATCCTGGGGCTTACAGCTTCCCACACCTCACCGCCACGCTCCCACGCCCCCTTCATTCTTTTGTTCAGAAGAAGAGCCACACCCTGTTGTTTGGCAGTCTCCTGCCCCGAGTAGAGGACTGTCCACCCCTCATGGTGGCAGGCGCCAGAACCGGTCCACCGGACCTCCTGAATGCCACAGAGATCCAGGCGGTACCGGTCCAGCTCCCGACAGAGGAGTGGCAGCCTCTCCTCCGCAGGAGGAGCCCCGACGGTGAAAATTCAATCTCCTGGCTCCGCCAAATGGGGTTTGGCCAGGAGACGTCATAAAAGCCTGACCCACCGGGGCCTCCGGCACAAGCTTATTAATTACAGGTTTATGTTTAATTCGTAGTTACACAGACACACACACACACACTCACACACACTCACACACACTCACACACACACAGACACACACTCACACACACTCACACACACACACTCACACACACAGACACACACACACTCACACACACTCACACACACTCACACACACACACTCACACACACACAGGGAGAGATGCTGGCGCTCAACGAGAGGATCATGTTGTCTCTAGTGAGCACCGGGGTGAGTGCAGTACCCTCACCACCACTCACCACCACTCACCACCACTCACCACCACTCACCACTACTCACCACTACTCACCACTACTCACCACTACTCACCACCACTCACCACTACTCACCACCACTCACCACCACTCACCACTACTCACCACCACTCACCACCACTCACCACCACTCACCACTACTCACCACCACTCACCACCACTCACCACTACTCACCACCACTCACCACCACTCACCACTACTCACCACTACTCACCACCACTCACCACTACTCACCACTACTCACCACTACTCACCACCACTCACCACCACTCACCACCACTCACCACTACTCACCACCACTCACCACTACTCACCACCACTCACCACCACTCACCACCACTCACCACTACTCACCACCACTCACCACCACTCACCACTACTCACCACCACTCACCACTACTCACCACCACTCACCACCACTCACCACCACTCACCACCACTCACCACCACTCACCACCACTCACCACTCACCACTACTCACCACCACTCACCACCACTCACCACTACTCACCACCACTCACCACCACTCACCACCACTCACCACCACTCACCACCACTCACCACTCACCACTACTCACCACCACTCACCACCACTCACCACCACTCACCACTACTCACCACCACTCACCACTACTCACCACCACTCACCACCACTCACCACCACTCACCACCACTCACCACCACTCACCACCACTCACCACTACTCACCACCACTCACCACCACTCACCACTACTCACCACCACTCACCACCACTCACCACCACTCACCACCACTCACCACCACTCACCACTACTCACCACTACTCACCACCACTCACCACCACGCACCACCACTCACCACCACTCACCACTACTCACCACCACTCACCACCACTCACCACCACTCACCACCACTCACCACTACTCACCACCACTCACCACCACTCACCACCACTCACCACCACTCACCACTACTCACCACCACTCACCACTACGCACCACCACTCACCACCACTCACCACCACTCACCACTACTCACCACCACTCACCACCACTCACCACCACTCACCACCACTCACCACCACTCACCACCACTCACCACCACTCACCACTACTCACCACTACGCACCACCACTCACCACCACTCACCACCACTCACCACTACTCACCACTACTCACCACCACTCACCACTACTCACCACTAGTCACCACCACTCACCACCACTCACCACTACTCACCACCACTCACCACCACTCACCACCACTCACCACTACTCACCACCACTCACCACTACTCACCACTACTCACCACCACTCACCACTACGCACCACCACTCACCACCACTCACCACTACTCACCACCACTCACCACCACTCACCACCACTCACCACCACTCACCACCACTCACCACTACTCACCACTACTCACCACCACTCACCACCACTCACCACCACTCACCACCACTCACCACTACTCACCACTACGCACCACCACTCACCACCACTCACCACCACTCACCACTACTCACCACTACTCACCACCACTCACCACCACTCACCACTAGTCACCACCACTCACCACCACTCACCACTACTCACCACCACTCACCACCACTCACCACTACTCACCACCACTCACCACTACTCACCACTACTCACCACCACTCACCACTACGCACCACCACTCACCACCACTCACCACTACTCACCACCACTCACCACCACTCACCACCACTCACCACCACTCACCACCACTCACCACTACTCACCACTACTCACCACCACTCACCACTACTCACCACCACTCACCACTACTCACCACTACTCACCACCACTCACCACTACTCACCACCACTCACCACTACTCACCACCACTCACCACCACTCACCACTACTCACCACTACTCACCACTACGCACCACTAGTCACACACACACAGACACACACACACAGACAACAACAACAACCGCCATTCGCCACTAAGTGGCGGTGACGTCACCACGACGCTTGTGCCAGGCTAGGTGCACCTTGAGGCCACGTGAAGTGTCGAACGCCCGCTGGCAGGAGGTCACGGGGCAGACCCAGCAGGTGCCACGGGTCGACTGACCGAGATGACCGAGATGACTGGCTGATGCACCACCTGTGCCCCCTACTGTGCCAACTTGCTGTGCTTTAGCCACCCGGTGCTCCGCTCGTTGTTGTGAGCGTCGCTCCTCCGCCCTCCGTTGTTGTTGGAGGGCGACTGCCTCCAACTGCCCAGCAGCGTCCTTCACGAGCCTCCTCCACACACAAACACACGGAGACTCACACACAAGCACACACACAGGCACACACAGAGACTCACACACATACATGTTGATGGTGGTGATGTTTACGGTGGTGATGGTGGTGATGGTGGTGATGGTGATGATGTTGATGGTGGTGATGTTGTTGTTGCAGCAAGACTGCCCGTTCATCGTGTGCATGACGTACGCCTTCCACACCCCCGACAAACTCTGCTTCATCCTGGACCTCATGAACGGTGGGTGGGGGTGGGTGGGTGGGTGTGTGGGTGAGTGTGAGTGGGTGGGTGGGTGTGTGGGTGGGTGTGTGGGTGGGTGTGTGGGTGGGTGTGTGGGTGGGTGGGTGAGTGAGTGAGTGTGAGTGGGTGGTGGTGATGATAAGAGTGGTTGTGGTTGTGATGGTGTTGATGTTAGTGGTTGTGGTGGTGATGATGATGGTGGTGGTTGTGGTGCTTGTTGTGGTGATGATGATGGTGGTGGTTGTGGTAATGGTGGTGGTTGTGGTGATGATGATGTTGGTGGTTGTGGTGGTTGTTGTGATGATGATGTTGGTGGTTGTGGTGGTGGTGGTGGTACAGGAGGAGACCTGCACTACCACCTCTCGCAGCACGGCGTGTTCACAGACAAGGAGATGCGCTTCTACGCAGCGGAGATCATCCTGGGCCTGGAGCACATGCACAACCGCTCCGTGGTCTACCGGGACCTCAAGGTGCGCTCACCACACGCTCACCCACACGCTCACCCATACGCTCACCCATACGCTCACCCACCCACACGCTCACCCACACGCTCACCCATACGCTCACCCACCCACACGCTCACCCACACGCTCACCCACACGCTCACACACCCACACGCTCACCCACACGCTCACTCACACGCTCACCCACACGCTCACTCACACGCTCACCCACACGCTCACCCACACGCTCACCCACACGCTCGCTCACCCACACGCCCACCCACACGCTCACTCACCCACACGCTCACCCACACGCTCACACGCTCACACGCTCACCCACACGCTCACCCCGCTCACACGCTCACCCACACGCTAACTCACACGCTCACCACACGCTCACCCACACGCTCACCCACACGCTTACCCACACGCTTACCCACACGCTCACCCACACGCTCACCCACACGCTCACCCACATGCTCACCCACTCGCTCACCTGCTCACTCACCCGCCTACCCACTCACATCGCTCACCCACCCACACACTCACCCACCCACACACTCACTCACTAACCCACTCAATCTCTCACCCACTCACTCACCCGCTCACTCACCCACCCACCCACTCACTCGCTCGCTTAACCACCCACACACTCACCCACCCCACACACTCACTCACTAACCCACTCAATCTCTCACCCACCCACCCACCCACTCACTCACCCCGCCCACCCACTCACTCGCTCACCCACTCGTTTGCTCACCCACACACTCACCCACTAGTATGTGTCTGTGAGTGTGATGTGGAGTGGTGGGTCTAGTGGTTAGCCACCCACCCACCCACCCACTAGTATGTGTGTGTGAGTGTGATGGTGAGTGGTGGGTGTTGTGGTTAGCCACCCACTCACCCACCCACCCACTAGTATGTGTGTGTGAGTGTGATGGTGAGTGGTGGGTCTAGTGGTTAGTGTGATGGTGAGTGGTGGGTGTAGTGGTTAGTGTGATGGTGAGTGGTGGGTGTTGTGGTTAGCAACCCACCCACCCACCCACTAGTATGTGTCTGTGAGTGTGATGGTGAGTGGTGGGTGTAGTGGTTAGTGTGATGGTGAGTGGTGGGTGTTGTGGTTAGCAACCCACTCACCCACCCACCCACTAGTATGTGTCTGTGAGTGTGATGGTGAGTGGTGGGTCTAGTGGTTAGTGTGATGGTGAGTGGTGGGTGTTGTGGTTAGCAACCCACTCACCCACCCACCCACTAGTATGTGTCTGAGTGTGATGGTGAGTGGTGGGTCTAGTGGTTAGTGTGATGGTGAGTGGTGGGTCTAGTGGTTGGCGCTGGGAACCCGGCGACCCGAGTTCAGTTCCCGCTCACGGCCACCACCAGTGACGATTTTAGGAACCGGTCCTCCCCTAGGTCGACTCAGCCTCAACTGAGTAGGTGGTGTAGCAGTGTGTAGTGAACATCATCGCCACTGGGGAGACAAAGGCGGCCGGGCGTGGTGCTGGCCACCCACCCCCTCGTGTGCCGTGCCGGCCTTCATAGGTGCTCGCTAACAGCACTTGCCCCTACAGTCTGTGAAGGCTACATGGGGATCTTTATCTTTGTCTTTTTGTGTGTGTGTCCCCGTGTGTGTGTCCGTGTGTGTGTCTGTGTGTCTGTGCGTGTGCCTGTGTGTGTGTGCATGTGTGCCTGTGCGTGTGTCGATGTGTCGGTGTGTGTGTGTGTGTGTGTGCCTGTGTGTGTGTGTGCGTGTGTGTCTGTGCGTGTGCCTGTGTGTGTGTGCATGTGTGCCTGTGCGTGTGTCGGTGTGTGTGTGTGTGTGCGTGTGTGTCTGTGCGTGTGCCTGTGTGTGTGTGTGCATGTGTGCCTGTGCGTGTGTCGGTGTGTCGGTGTGTCGGTGTGTGTGTGTGTGTGCGTGTGTGTGTGTGTGCGTGTGTGTGTGTGTGTGCCTGTGTGTGTGTGCATGTGTGCCTGTGCGTGTGTCGGTGTGTCGGTGTGTGTGTGTGTGTGTGCCTGTGTGTGTGTGCCTGTGTGTGTCTGTGCGTGTGTGTGTGCATGTGTGCCTGTGCGTGTGTCGGTGTGTCGGTGTGTGTGTGTGTGTGTGTGTGTGCGTGTGTGTGTGTGTGCGTGTGTGTGTGTGTGTGCCTGTGTGTGTGTGCATGTGTGCCTGTGCGTGTGTCGGTGTGTCGGTGTGTGTGTGTGTGCCTGTGTGTGTGTGCCTGTGTGTGTCTGTGCGTGTGTGTGTGTGTGTGCGTGTGTGCCTGTGCGTGTGTCGGTGTGTGTGTGTGCGTGTGTGTGTGTGTGCGTGTGTGTCTGTGTGTGTGCCTGTGTGTGTGTGCATGTGTGCCTGTGCGTGTGTCGGTGTGTGTGTGTGTGTGCGTGTGTGTGTGTGCGTGTGCCTGTGTGTGTGTGCATGTGTGCCTGTGCGTGTGTCGGTGTGTGTGTGTGCGTGTGTGTGTGTGTGTGTGTCTGTGTGTGTGTGTGTGTCTGTGCGTGTGTCGGTGTGTGTGGTGGTCTAGCCGGCCAACATCCTGCTGGACGAGCATGGCCACGTGCGCATCTCCGACCTCGGCCTGGCCTGCGACTTCTCCAAGAAGAAGCCCCACGCCAGCGTGTGAGCTCACCACCTCACCTCCTCACCGCTCACCTACTCACCTCCTCACCGCTCACCTCCTCACCGCCTCACCCGCACGCTCAGCCAGTCACTCACCCGCTCGCTCACCCTCTCGCTCACTCACTCACTCACACGTTCGCACACACCCACTCACTCACTCATCTGCTCACTCTATCTCCCCCCTCTCTCTCCCCCACTCTCCCCCCCACTCTCCCCTCCTCTCCCCTCTCCCCCCCCCCGTGAGGGCCCACTCTCTCCCCCCCTCTGCTCCCCTCCCTCACTCTCCCCACTCTCTCCCCCCCCCTCCCCCCTCTCTCTCTCCCCCCCTCCCCCCCTCCCCCCCCCCTCTCTCCCCCCCCTCCCCCCCCCCCCCCTGAGTGAGTAGGGGTACCCACGGCTACATGGCCCCCGAGGTTCTGCAGAAGGGGACGGCTTACGACAGCAGCGCCGACTGGTTCTCTCTGGGCTGCATGCTCTTCAAGTTGCTGCGGGGGTACAGCTACAGCTACACACACAGCTACACACACAGCTACACACACACACAGCTACAGCTACACACACAGCTACACACACACAGATACAGCTACACACACAGCTACACACACAGCTACACACACACACAGCTACAGCTACACACACAGCTACACACACAGCTACAGCTACACACACAGCTACACACACAGCTACACACACAGCTACACACACAGCTACACACACAGCTACACACACAGCTACACACACACAGCTACAGCTACACACACACAGCTACACACACAGCTACACACACAGCTACACACACACAGCTACAGCTACACACACAGCTACAGCTACACACACAGCTACAGCTACACACACAGCTACACACACAGCTACACACACACACACAGCTACACACACAGCTACAGCTACACACAGCTACAGCTACACACACACAGCTACACACACACAGCTACACACACACAGCTACACACACACAGCTACACACACACACACAGCTACACACACAGCTACAGCTACACACACAGCTACACACACACAGCTACAGCTACACACACAGCTACACACACAGCTACAGCTACACACACAGCTACACACACACACACAGCTACACACACAGCTACACACACACAGCTACAGCTACACACACAGCTACACACACAGCTACACACACACAGCTACAGCTACACACACAGCTACACACACAGCTACACACACACACAGCTACAGCTACACACACAGCTACAGCTACACACACACAGCTACACACACAGCTACACACACAGCTACACACACACACAGCTACACACAGCTACACACACAGAGTGTGTCTTTGTGTCTCTCTGCGTGTGTCTCTGTGTGTCTCTGTGTGTCTCTGTGTGTATGTGTCTCTGCGTGTGTCTCTCTGTGTCTCAGCGTGTGTCTCTGCGTGTCTCTGAGTGTCAGTCTCTCTGCGTGTGCGGAGCGGTGGTGTCATGGTGAGCGCTGCGCTATGAACCTGGCGACACGAGTTGGATTCCCACTCACGGCCACCACCGGTGACGATTATTTGAACCGGTCCTGGGCCTCCCCTAGGTCGACTGGGCCTCAACTGAGTAGCTGGAGTAGCTGTGGTGTGTAGTGAACATCGCGTGGTGCTGGCCACCCACCCCCTCGTGTGCCGTGCCGGCCTTCGTAGGTGCTCGCTAACAGCACTTGCCCCTACAGTCTGTCAAGGCTACACGGGGGATCTTTGTGTCACTTTGTGTGTCTCTGCGTACAGACACAGCCCCTTCCGGCAGCACAAGACGAAGGACAAACACGAGATCGACCGGATGACTCTCACCATGGTGAGCAGGGGCAGCAGCAGCAGCATCTCCACCACCACCGCCACCATCTCCACCGCCACCATCTCCACCACCGTCACTACCATCTCCACCACCACCACCATCTCCACCACCACCACCACCTCCACTACCGCCACTACCATCTCCACCACCACCACCATCTCCACCACCACCGCCACCATCTCCACCACCACCACCCGATCTCCACCACCACCACCACCATCTCCACCACCACCGCCACCATCTCCACCACCACCACCCGATCTCCACCACCACCACCACCATCTCCACCACCACCACCATCTCCACCACCACCACCACCACCACCACCATCTCCACCACCACCACCATCTTCACCACCACCGCCACCATCTCCACCACCACCACCATCTTCACCACCACCGCCACCATCTCCACCACCACCACCATCTTCACCACCACCACCACCATCTCCACCACCACCATCTTCACCACCACCACCATCTCCACCACCGTCACTACCATCTCCACCACCACCATCTCCACCACCGCCACTACCATCTCCACCACCACCACCATCTCCACCACCACCACCATCTCCACCACCGTCACTACCATTTCCACCATCTCCACCATCTCCACCATCTCCACCACCACCACCTCCACTACCGCCACTACCATCTCCACCACCACCACCATCTCCACCACCACCACCACCATCTCCACCACCACCACCATCTCCACCACCACCACCATCTCCACCACCGCCACTACCATCTCCACCACCACCACCATCTCCACCACCGCCACCAGCACCATCTCCACCACCGCCACTACCATCTCCACCACCACCACCAGCACCATCTCCACCACCGCCACTACCATCTCCACCACCACCACCAGCACCATCTCCACCACCGCCACTACCATCTCCACCACCACCACCATCTCCACCACCACCACCACCATCTCCACAACCGCCACTACCATCTCCACCACCACCACCTCCACCATCTCCACCACCGCCACCAGCACCATCTCCACCACCACCACCACCACCGCCATCTCCACCACCACCGCCACCACCACCATCTCCACCACCGCCACCACCGTCACCGCCACCACCATCCTCACCACCATCACCACCACCATCCTCACCACCACCACCATCCTCACCACCACTACCATCCTCACCACCATTCTCACCACCACCACCATCCTCACCACCATCCTCACCACCTCCACCACCACCATCCTCACCACCACCACTACCACTATCCACCACCGTCCTCACCACCACCACCACCATCTCCACCACCACCGCCACCACTGCCGCCGCCACCACCACAGGTCACAGCGATTATCTGAACCGGTCCTGGGCCTCCCCTGGGTCGACTCAGCCTCAACTGAGTGTCTGGTGTAGCTGTGGTGTGTCTTTGTGTGTGTAGGTGCTGCTACTCGCTACTAACAGCACTTGCCCCTACAGCCGGCTAGAGGCTACCTGGGGGTGCTTTGTGGTGTTTGTGTGTGCGAGTGTCATTGTGAGTGAGTGGTGCACCGTGCCACCCCTAGGTACGCTCCGTGGTAACTCTGTGTGTGTGCCAATGGGATCAGGACGTGGAGCTGCCAGAGTCATTCTCCGCGGAACTGAAGTCGCTCCTGGACGGCCTCCTGCAGCGGGAAGTCGCCAAGCGCCTCGGGTGCCTGGGGACCGGGTACAGTCACCCACTCACTCAGTCACTCAGTTAGTCACTCAGTCACTCAGTCACTCACCCACTCACTCACTCAGTCACTCACTCAGTCACTGAGTCAGTCACCCACTCACTCAGTCACCCACTCAGTCACCCACTCAGTCACCCACTCAGTCACCCACTCAGTCACCCACTCACTCAGTCACTCACTCAGTCACTCAGTCACTCACTCAGTCACTCACCCAGTCACTCAGTCACTCAGTCACCCACTCAGTCACCTACTCAGTCACTCAGTTAGTCACTCACTCAGTCACTCAGTCAGTCACCCACTCACTCAGTCACTCACCCACTCACTCACTCACCCAGTCACTCACTCACTCAGTCACCCAGTCAGTCACTCACCCACTCACTCAGTCACCCACTCAGTCACCCACTCACTCAGTCACCCACTCAGTCACCCACTCACTCACTCAGTCACCCACTCACCCAGTCACCCACTCAGTCACCCACTCAGTCACCCACTCACTCACCCACTCACTCACTCACTCAGTCACTCACCCAGTCACTCAGTCACTCAGTCAGTCACTCAGTCACCTACTCAGTCACTCAGTTAGTCACTCACTCAGTCACTCACTCAGTCACTCAGTCACCCATTCACTCAGTCACTCACCCAGTCACTCAGTCACTCACTCAGTCACTCACCCACTCACTCACTCACCCAGTCACTCACTCACTCAGTCACCCAGTCAGTCACTCACCCACTCACTCAGTCACCCACTCAGTCACTCACTCAGTCACCCACTCAGTCACTCACTCAGTGACCCACTCAGTCACCCACTCAGTCAGTTACTCAGTCACTCACCCAGTCACTCAGTCACCCACTCAGTCACCCACTCAGTCACTCAGTCACCCACTCAGTCACTCACTCAGTCACTTACCCAGTCAGTCACCCACTCAGTCACTCACCCAGTCAGTCACCCACTCAGTCACTCAGTCACTCACTCACTCACTCAGTCACCCACTCAGTCACCCACCCACTCACCCACTCACTCACCCACTCACTCACCCACCCACCCAGTCAGTCGCCCACTCACTCACTCAGTCACCCAGTGACTCACTCACTCAGTCACCCACCCACCCACCCATGCAGTTGCCCACTCACTCACTGAGCCACCAACTCACCCACTGAGCCACCCACCCACCCACTGAGCCACCCACTCACTGAGCCACCCACCCACTGAGTCACCCACTCACCCACTCACTGAGCCACCCAATCACTCACTGAGCCACCCACCCACCCACTGAGCCACCCACCCACCCACTGAGCCACCCACTCACCCACTCACTGAGCCACCCACCCACCCACTGAGCCACCCACTCACCCACTCACTGAGCCACCCACTCACCCACTGAGCCACCCACTCACCCACTGAGCCACCCACCCACTGAGCCACCCACCCACTGAGCCACCCACCCACTCACTCACTGAGCCACCCACTCACTCACTGAGTCACCCACCCACTGAGTCACCCACTCACTGAGTCACCCACTGTGTCTCCCTCCCGCCCGGCAGGGCAGTGGAGGTGAAGGGTCACCCCTTCTTCGCTGGCATCGACTGAGTCACCCACTCACTGAGCCACCCACTCACTGAGCCACCCACTCACTGAGTCACCCACCCACTGAGTCACCCACTCACTGAGTCACCCACTGTGTCTCCCTCCCGCCCGGCAGGGCAGTGGAGGTGAAGGGTCACCCCTTCTTCGCTGGCATCGACTGAGTCACCCACTCACTGAGCCACCCACTCACTGAGCCACCCACTCACTGAGTCACCCACCCACTGAGTCACCCACTCACTGAGTCACCCACTGTGTCTCCCTCCCCGCCCGGCAGGGCAGTGGAGGTGAAGGGTCACCCCTTCTTCGCTGGCATCGACTGAGTCACCCACTCACTGAGCCACCCACTCACTGAGCCACCCACTCACTGAGTCACCCACCCACTGAGTCACCCACTCACTGAGTCACCCACTGTGTCTCCCTCCCGCCCGGCAGGGCAGTGGAGGTGAAGGGTCACCCCTTCTTCGCTGGCATCGACTGAGTCACCCACTCACTGAGCCACCCACTCACTGAGCCACCCACTCACTGAGTCACCCACCCACTGAGTCACCCACTCACTGAGTCACCCACTGTGTCTCCCTCCCGCCCGGCAGGGCAGTGGAGGTGAAGGGTCACCCCTTCTTCGCTGGCATCGACTGAGTCACCCACTCACTGAGCCACCCACTCACTGAGCCACCCACTCACTGAATCACCCACCCACTGAGTCACCCACTCACTGAGCCACCCACTCACTGAGTCACCCACCCACTGAGTCACCCACCCACTGAGCCACCCACTCACTGAGTCACCCACCCACTGAGTCACCCACCCACTGAGCCACCCACTCACTGAGTCACCCACCCACTGAGTCACCCACTCACTGAGCCACCCACCCACTGAGTCACCCACCCACTGAGCCACCCACTCACTGAGCCACCCACTCACTGAGTCACCCACCCACTGAGTCACCCACTCACTGAGTCACCCACTGTGTCTCCCTCCCGCCCGGCAGGGCAGTGGAGGTGAAGGGTCACCCCTTCTTCGCTGGCATCGACTGAGTCACCCACTCACTGAGCCACCCACTCACTGAGCCACCCACTCACTGAGTCACCCACCCACTGAGCCACCCACTCACTGAGTCACCCACTGTGTCTCCCTCCCGCCCGGCAGGGCAGTGGAGGTGAAGGGCCACCCCTTCTTCGCTGGCATCGACTGAGTCACCCACTCACTGAGTCACCCACCCACTGAGTCACCCACTCACTGAGTCACCCACTGTGTCTCCCTCCCACCCGGCAGGGCAGTGGAGGTGAAGGGTCACCCCTTCTTCGCTGGCATCGACTGAGTCACCCACTCACTGAGCCACCCACCCACTGAGCCACCCACTCACTGAGTCACCCACCCACTGAGCCACCCACTCACTGAGTCACCCACTGTGTCTCCCTCCCGCCCGGCAGGGCAGTGGAGGTGAAGGGTCACCCCTTCTTCGCTGGCATCGACTGAGTCACCCACTCACTGAGCCACCCACTCACTGAGCCACCCACTCACTGAGTCACCCACTGTGTCTCCCTCCCGCCCGGCAGGGCAGTGGAGGTGAAGGGTCACCCCTTCTTCGCTGGCATCGACTGGCAGCAGATTTACCTCCTCAAGGTGAGAGAGAGGATCAGGGGGTGTGGGTGTGTGCGTGTGTACGTGTGTGTGTGCGTGTGTACGTGTGTGTGTGCGTGTGTGCGTGTGTACGTGTGTGTGTGTGTGCGTGTGTACGTGTGTGTGTGTGTGCGTGTGTGTGTGTCTACGTGTGTACGTGTGTGTGTGTGTGTGTGCGTGTGTGTGTGTGTGTGTGCGTGTGTGTGTGTTCGTGTGTGTGTTCGTGTGTGTGTGTTCGTGTGTGTGTGTGCGTGTGTGTGTGTTCGTGTGTGTGTGTGCGTGTGTGTGTGTGTGTGTTCGTGTGTGTGTGTTCGTGTGTGTGTGTGTGCGTGTGTGTACGTGTGTGTGTGTACGTGTGTGTGTGTTCGTGTGTGTACGTGTGTGTGTGTGTGTGTGTGTTCGTGTGTGTACGTGTGTGTGTGTGTGTGTGCGTGCGTGTGTGTGTGTGTGTGCGTGTACCCATACCTGGGCAGTGCGCTCATAACCAGCTCCAGTTTATCAGCAGAGGTCTCACTAAGAATCAGTCGAGCGGCAATATCTTTTCATCGGTTGCGTGACGCTGTGTGGAAGCTACCTGGTCTGTCGCTCCGCACGAAGCTTCAGGTCTTCTCGGCCACAGTCATTCTCTCCCTTCTCTACGCTTGCGAAACGTGGACCCCCCTAGTGGAGCATCTTCGCCGGTTGGAAACATTTAGGCTGGCCTGCCTACGATCCATCCTGGGTTTAACCAGGCTGGATTGTGTGAGGAGCTCACAAGTCCTTGAAAGATCTGGGCAAAGTCCCATCAGTGAGCTCCTCCGGCAGGCAAGGCTGCGTTGGCTGGGTCATGTAGCCCGCATGCCCAGCCACCGCATGCCTAAACAGCTTTTGTTCGGCCGGATCGAGGGGGCTAAACGGGCGCGGCACGGGCTAGAGAAGAGATGGAGTGATGTGGTACAGGAGGACGTGGAGCTGAGTGGACTTGCCGATGACCGGTACCAGCGGTGTCAAGATCGGCCTCAGTGGAGGAGGCTCGTGAAGGACGCTACTGGGCAGTTGGAGGCAGTCGCCCTCCAACAACAACGGAGGGCGGAGGAGCGACGCTCACAACAACGAGCGGAGCGCCGGGTGGCTAAAGCACAGCAAGTTGGCACAGTAGGGGGCACAGGTGGTGCATCAGCCACTCATCTCGGTCATCTCGGTCAGTCGACCCGTGGCACCTGCTGGGTCTGCCCCGTGACCTCCTGCCAGCGGGCGTTCGACACTTCACGTGGCCTCAAGGTGCACATGGCCTGGCACAAGCGTCGTGGTGACGTCACCACCACTTAGTGGCGAATGGCGGTTGTTGTTGTTGTGTCAGTGTGTGTGTGTGTGTCTGTGTGTCTGTGGGGAGCGGTGGTGTAGTGGTTAGCGCTGCGCTATGAACCTGGCGACCCGAGTTCGATTCCCGCTCACGGCCAACACCACCAGTGACGATTATCTGAACCGGTCCTGGGCCTCCCCTAGGTCGACTCAGCCTCAAATGAGTACCTGGTGCGGTGTGTAAACATCGCCACTGGGGAGACAAAGGCGGCCGGGCGTGGTGCTGGCCACCCACCCCCTCGTGTGCCGTGCCGGCCTTCATAGGTGCTCGCTAACAGCACTTGCCCCTACAGTCTGTGAAGGCTACACGGGGACCTTTGTCTTTGTGTCCAGTACCCCCCCCTCCCCTGATCCCCCCCGCGGGGCGAGGTGAACGCCGCCGACGCCTTCGACATCGGCTCCTTCGACGAGGAGGACACCAAGGGGATCAAGGTGGGGTCAGGGGTCACCAAGGGGGTCAAGGTGGGGTCAGGGGTCAACAAGGGGGTCAAGGGGTGGGGTTAAGGGGGAGCCAGCGAGCGGGTGGGTGGATGGATGAGTGGGTGAGCGAGTCAGTGGATGGGTGACTGAGTGAGCGAGTGAGTGAGTGAGCGAGTGAGCGAGTGAGTGGTTGACTGAGTGAGTGTGTGGGTGAGTGGGTGAGTGAGTGGGTGAGTGAATGACTGAGTGAGTGAGTGGGTGAGTGAGTGAGTGGGTGAGTGAGTGAGTGAGTGGGTGGGGTGAGTGAGTGGGTGACTGAGTGAGCGACTGAGTGAGTGGGTGGATGAGTGAGTGAGTGGGTGACTGAGTGAGTGGGTGACTGAGTGAGCGAGTGAGTGAGTGGGTGAGTGGGTGAGTGAGTGGGTGACTGAGTGAGTGAGTGAGTGACTGAGTGACTGAGTGAGTGAGCGAGTGAGCGAGTGAGTGGTTGACTGAGTGAGTGTGTGGGTGAGTGAGTGGGTGAGTGAATGAATGAGTGAATGGGTGACTGAGTGAGTGAGTGGGTGAGTGGGTGAGTGAGTGAGTGAGTGAGTGGGTGAGTGAGTGGGTGACTGAGTGAGCGGACTGAGTGAGTGGGTGGATGAGTGAGTGAGTGGGTGACTGAGTGAGTGGGTGACTGAGTGAGCGAGTGAGTGAGTGGGTGAGTGGGTGAGTGAGTGGGTGACTGATTGAGTGGGGAGAGTGAGTGAGTGAGTGACTGAGTGACTGAGTGAGTGAGTGAGTGACTGAGTGAGTGAGTGAGTGAGTGACTGAGTGAGTGAGCGAGTGAGCGAGTGAGTGGTTGACTGAGTGAGTGTGGGTGAGTGGGTGAGTGAGTGGGTGACTGATTGAGTGGGAGAGTGAGTGACTGAGTGAGTGACTGAGTGACTGAGTGACTGAGCGAGCGAGTGAGTGAGTGACTGAGTGGGTGACTGAGTGAGTTGGTGTGTATCAACGCGCCCCCGCTCCCCAGCTGCTGGAGAGTGAGTGGGTGAGTGAGTGAGTGGGTGAGTGAGTGGGTGACTGAGTGAGTGAGTGGGTGAGTGAGTGAGTAAGTGGGTGAGTGGGTGAGTGGGTGAGTGGGTGAGTGAGTGAGTGGGTGAGTGAGTGAGTGGGTGAGTGGGTGAGTGGGTGAGTGGGTGAGTGAGTGAGTGAGTGGGTGAGTGAGTGGGTGAGTGAGTGGGTGAATGAGTGAGTGAGTGAGTGGGTGACTGAGTGAGCGACTGAGTGAGTGGGTGGATGAGTGAGTGAGTGGGTGACTGAGTGAGTGGGTGACTGAGTGACTGAGTGAGTGGGGTGAGTGGGTGACTGAGTGAGTGAGTGGGTGACTGAGTGACTGAGCGAGTGAGTGAGTGAGTGGGTGACTGAGTGA
>NW_027614909.1:10000-18655 GCF_965212315.1 Lampetra planeri | reverse complement strand
GGGGTGTTCGTAAGTGGGGGGTGTTCGTAAGTGGGGGTGTTCGTAAGTGGGGGTGTTCGTAAGTGAGGGTGTCGTTAGTGGGGGTGTCGTAAGTGGGGGGTGTTCGTAAGTGGGGGTGTTCGTAAGTGGGGGTGTTCGTAAGTGAGGGTGTTCGTAAGTGGGGGTGTTCGTAAGTGGGGGTGTTCGTAAGTGAGGGGTGTTCGTAAGTGAGGGTGTTCGTAAGTGGGGGTGTTCGTAAGTGGGGGGGTGTTCGTAAGTGGGGGTGTTCGTAAGTGGAGGTGTTCGTAAGTGAGGGTTTTCGTAAGTGGGGGGTGTTCGTAAGTGGAGGGTGTTCGTAAGTGAGGGGTGTTCTGTAAGTGTGGGTGTTCGTAAGTGGGGGTGTTCGTAAGTGGGGGTTGTTCGTAAGTGGGGGGTGTTCGTAAGTGGAGGTGTTCGTAAGTGAGGGTTTTCGTAAGTGGGGGGTGTTCGTAAGTGGAGGTGTTCGTAAGTGAGGGCGTTTGTAAGTGTGGGTGTTCGTAAGTGGGGGTGTTCGTAAGTGGGGGGTGTTCGTAAGTGGGGGTGTTCGTAAGTGGGGGTGTTTCGTTAAGTGGAGGTGTTCGTAAGTGAGGGTTTTCGTAAGTGGGGGTGTTCGTAAGTGGGGGTGTTCGTAAGTGGGGGTGTTCGTAAGTGGGGGTGTTCGTAAGTGGGGGGGTGTTCGTAAGTGGGGGGTGTTCGTAAGTGGGGGTGTTCGTAAGTGGGGGTGTTCGTAAGTGAGGGTGTTTCGTAAGTGTGGGTGTTCGTAAGTGGGGGTGTTCGTAAGTGGGGGTGTTCGTAAGTGGGGGTGTTCGTAAGTGAGGGTGTTCGTAAGTGGGGGTGTTCGTAAGTGGGGGGTGTTCGTAAGTGGGGGTGTTCGTAAGTGGGGGTGTTCGTAAGTGTGGGTGTTCGTAAGTGAGGGTGTTCGTAAGTGGGGGTGTTCGTAAGTGTGGGTGTTCGTAAGTGAGGGTGTTCGTAAGTGGGGGTGTTCGTAAGTGTGGGTGTTCGTAAGTGAGGTGTGTTCGTAAGTGAGGGTGTTCGTAAGTGGGGGTGTTCGTAAGTGGGGGGTGTTCGTAAGTGGGGGTGTTCGTAAGTGTGGGTGTTCGTAAGTGAGGGTGTTCGTAAGTGGGGGTGTTCGTAAGTGGGGGTGTTCGTAAGTGGGGGTGTTCGTAAGTGGGGGTGTTCGTAAGTGAGGGTGTTCGTAAGTGGGGGTGTTCGTAAGTGGGGGTGTTCGTAAGTGGGGGTGTTCGTAAGTGGGGGTGTTCGTAAGTGGGGGTGTTCGTAAGTGGGGGTGTTCGTAAGTGAGGGTGTTCGTAAGTGGGGGGTGTTCGTAAGTGGGGGTGTTCGTAAGTGGGGGTGTTCGTAAGTGGGGGGTGTTCGTAAGTGGGGGTGTTCGTAAGTGGGGGTGTTTGTAAGTGAGGGCGTTTGTAAGTTTGGGTGTTCGTAAGTGAGGGCGTTCGTAAGTGCGGGTGTTCGCAAGTCGAAGACTGCAAGTCGAAGACTGCCTTACGTACATACCGGGGTCAACGCCAATGTCCTGTTAACCACCCTGCCTGCTCGAACACCCCCCCACCACCCATCACCCACACACACACACGTCTCAATCAGCCGCGTGCCGAGCGGTGTCATCTCGTCGCTTCTGTTATTGTTATGAACGCGGCGGTAATTATCGGAGCCGGGCTTTCTGCGCGCTCCGAGGTCACGGAGGCCAAATTGAAACTCGCGCTCGACACTCCGACGACGACGTCACGTGACAAGAGACAGCTGGGACGGTGGCGTGAGCACGTGATGTGCCGGGCAACGCTGACACAGCAATAATCATCATCATACTGGGAGGAAACTCACTGGTTCCTACCAGCCCACAGGGGATTATTGTGTCCGTCCGTCGTGCAGGGAGGGGCTGGGTGGGGAGGGAGGGGAGGGTGAAGAGGGGAGGGTGGGGAGGGGCTTGGTGGGGAGGGGCTGGGTGGGGAGGGTGGGGAGGGGCTGGGGTGGGGTGGGTGGGGGAGGGGCTGGGTGGGGAGGGTGGGGGTGGGGAGGGGCTGGGTGGGGAAGGTGGGGAGGGGTTGGGTGGGGAGGGTGGGGCTGGGTGGAGAGGAGAGGGTGGGGAGGCGCTGGGTGGGGAGTGTGGGGAGGGGCTGGGTGGGGAGGGTGGGGCTGGGTGGTGGGAGGGGTGGGGCTGGGTGGGGAGGGGCTGGTCACCCCGTGGTGCCCTTATAAAACTCAACGTTTAACCTACTCACGCCGGCTTGTGCCCGCCCTCACAGTCGGGCATATTTGCGGAATACACCACGCCGCCGTTGACCCTGCAGGCCATTGACCGAGCAACCCAACGTTCCTACCAGCTCCCCTCCGCAGGAATCTGTTATATAAATGGTGGGGGGTTTACGTAAAGCAAAGTTTTAATTAAAAACAAAAATTACGAATGATGAACGAAGCAAAGTGCCGTCTACACCGAGCATCTTCTTCTTGTTTCCTCCCGTCAGTAAAAAAAGAGAATAACAAATATTTTTAAAAAACACGAAAAAAAATGAAAAAAAAGAAAGAAAAAAGCGAGAGGGGAGAGGAAGAGAGAGCGGAGCGAGAGGGAGGGAGGGAAGGGAGAGTGAGGGAGGACAGGGAGGGGGGGTAGAGAGAGGGGGTAGAGAGAGAGAGAGGGGGGTAGAGAGAGGGGGGTAGAGAGAGGGGGTAGAGAGAGAGTGAGGGAGGACAGGGAGGGGGGGGTAGAGAGAGGGGGTAGAGAGAGAGTGAGGGGAGGACAGGGAGGGGGGTAAAGAGAGGGGGTAGAGAGAGGGGGTAGAGAGAGAGAGGGGGGGTAGAGAGAGGGGGGTAGAGAGAGAGAGGGGGTAGAGAGAGAGAGAGGGGGTAGAGAGAGGGGGTAGAGAGAGAGGGGGGGTAGAGAGAGAGAGGGGGGGTAGAGAGAGGGGGGTAGAGAGAGAGAGGGGGGTAGAGAGAGAGAGTGAGGTGGGACAGGGAGGGGGGTAGAGAGAGAGAGGGGGTAGAGAGGGGGTAGAGAGAGGGGGGATAGAGAGAGGGGGGTAGAGAGGGGGGGTAGAGAGAGGGGGTAGAAAGAGGGGGTAGAGAGAGGGGGGGGGGGGTGGGAGGGACAGGGAGGGGGGTAGAGAGAGGGGGTAGAGAGAAGAGGTAGAGAGAGGGAGGGGGGGTAGAGAGAGGGGGTAGAGAGAAGGGGTAGAGAGAGGGGGGTAGAGAGAGAGGGGGGGAGGACAGGGAAGGGGGTAGAGAGAGGGGGGTAGAGAGAGGGGGTAGAGAGAGGGTAGAGAGAGGGTAGAGAGAGAGGGGGTAGAGAGAGAGGGGGGGAGGACAGGGAGGGGGGTAGAGAGAGGGGGTAGAGAGAGGGGGTAGAGAGAGGGTAGAGAAGAGAGGGGGTAGAGAGAGAGGGGGTAGAGAGAGAGGGGGGGGAGGACAGGGAGGGGGGTAGAGAGAGGGGGTAGAGAGAGGGGGTAGAGAGAGGGTAGAGAGAGAGGGGGTAGAGAGAGAGGGGGTAGAGAGAGAGGGGGGGAGGACAGGAAGGGGGTAGAGAGAGGGGGTAGAGAGAGGGGGTAGAGAGAGGGTAGAGAGAGGGTAGAGAGAGAGGGGGGTAGAGAGAGAGGGGGGGAGGACAGGGAGGGGGGGTAGAGAGAGGGGGTAGAGAGAGGGGGTAGAGAGAGGGTAGAGAGAGAGGGGGGTAGAGAGAGAGGGGGTAGAGAGAGAGGGGGGGAGGACAGGGAGGGGGGTAGAGAGAGGGGGTAGAGAGAGGGGGTAGAGAGAGGGTAGAGAGAGAGGGGGGTAGAGAGAGAGGGGGGTAGAGAGAGAGGGGGGGGAGGACAGGGAGGGGGGTAGAGAGAGGGGGGGTAGAGAGAGGGGGTAGAGAGAGGGTTAGAGAGAGAGGGGGTAGAGAGAGAGGGGGGTAGAGAGAGAGGGGGGGAGGACAGAGAGGGGGGGTAGAGAGAGGGGGTAGAGAGAGGGGGGTAGAGAGAGGGTAGAGAGAGAGGGGGGTTAGAGAGAGAGGGGGGTAGAGAGAGAGTGGGGGAGGACAGAGAGGGGGGTAGAGAGAGGGGGGTAGAGAGAGGGGGTAGAGAGAGGGTAGAGAGAGAGGGGGTAGAGAGAGAGAGGGTAGAGAGAGAGGGGGGAGGACAGGGAGGGGGGGAGCAGAGAGAGATGGAGCGAGCGAGGCAGGTGGTGACGCGGCCGAGAAGCGAGATGGATGAGAGGCCAGACACGAGGCTGTCTTCGAATTAGCCACCGGCGACCACTCAGCGCCGAGTCATCATCATCATCACCACTATTATCATCACTATTATCATCATCATCATCATCATCACCACTATTATCATCATCATCATCACCACTATCATCATCATCACTATCGCCATCATCATCACCATCACCACCATCATCATCATCACTATCGCCATCATCATCATCATCACACCACCATCATCATCATCACCACCACCATCATCATCACCACCACCATCATCATCATCACTATCGCCATCATCATCATCACCACCACCATCATCATCATCACCGCCATCATCATCATCACCACCACCATCATCATCACCACCATCATCATCATCATCACCACCACCATCATCATCAGCACCACCATCATCATCATCACCACCACCATCATCATCACTATCGCCATCATCATCAGCACGAGCGTCGTGTGTACGTGTGTGCGTGTGTGTACGTGTGTGTGTGTACGCGTGTGTGTACACGTGTGTACGTGTATGTACGTGTGTGTGTACACGTGTGTGTGTGTACGCGTGTGTGTGTACGCGTGTGTGTGTGTGCATGTTTGTACGTGTGTGTGTACGCGTGTGTGTGTACGCGTGTGTGTGTGTGCATGTTTGTATGTGTGTGTGTACGCGTGTGTGTGTACGCGTGTGTGTGTGTGCATGTTTGTACGTGTGTGTGTACGCGTGTGTGTGTACGCGTGTGTACGCGTGTGTGTGTGTGCACGTGTGTATGTGTACGCGTGTGTGTATACGCGTGTGTGTGCACGTGTGTGTGTGTGTGTACGCGTGTGTGTGTACGTGGTGTGCAGTGGGGGAGCGGTGGCGCAGCGGTTAGCGCGCTGCGCTACGAACCCGACGAACTGACATCGATTCCAGCCCGCGTCAAACACGAACGCCGGTGACGATCACTCGAACCGGTGCCCCGGTCTCCCCCTAGGTCGACTCGGCCTCAAATGATCTTCATACGTCACTGCTGGGGAGACAAAGGCGGCCGGGCGTGGCGTTCGGCCGCCCAACCCGGACACGCGCCGCTCGCTAGCGGCACTTGCCCCAACAGTGGGTCAGAGGCAGCACGGGGGAGCTTTACCTTTGGTGTGTGCCGGAGCATATCGCGAGACGGGGAAGGCTTCATCCAGCAGTAGACAGACCACGTGGGTAGCGGCGGCGAGCCGAGGTCGTTTGTAACCTGGCCCTCTCCTAGGTCGACTCAGCCTTAAACGAGCGACCTCGGCCCCGGTTTTTGGGAGCATCGGCGCTTCGTGAGGCTCACGAAGGGCACTTTGCCCCGATGTAAATATCACAACGATCTTTGGTTGCATCGGTAAAGTCTCGCAGGTAATCAAACAACTTCTACCCGCGTGACTTTACCGAAAAAGCTAAAGAGGATGGATTCCTGGAGTCACGAAAGCTTCAAATGAAGGCGTCACAAAGAGACGGAACTTCAAGCGTGATGATGGGTACAAACTGAGTAATCATTGGAAAGATTTACACCATTGGAACCTCATTTGCCAGAAGAAAAAAAATATGATAATTGTTTTTTACCCTTTTATCTGGCAACTAAACTGACACCTTTTTTGCATAGACCACAATACCTGCAGTCGTAATGCAAACAAAAAACATAACTCTGATCATGTATGCACTGTCCTTGAAGTTGATTGGTCCACACCCGAGACAGCTTTCCTTAGAGCCTAGTCTCACATGGTGTTGGACCAGATGACGCCAAAAGGCGCACAACTCAACGACAATGCACCATCAGAGTATGAGAGCTTGGGGTAAGCATTTACACCATTAGAGCCTCCTTTGCCAGTAGCAAAATACAATAATTGTTTTTCATCCTTTTATCTGGCAACAAAACTGACACCTTTTTTACAAGGAGTCATGTTTGCATAGACCACAATACCTGCAGTCGTAATGAAAACAAAAAACACAACTCTGATAATGTATGCACTGTCCTTGAAGTTGATTGGTCCACACCCGAGACAGCTTTCCTTAGAGCCCAGTCTCACATGGTGTTGGACCAGATGACGCCAGATAAAAGGGTGAAAACCCAATAATCATTGCAAAGATGTTATTAACCGTGTAAAAAAGATTTAACTACGCACATTTGTACCATCTTGTTTGACAGGTACTACTCTACTTTACCGAGTGTTGACATCCCCAGCGTTTAACAGTGCTGCCTTTCTTTTATTTGGATTGTCAACCAACACCGGGTACGACTTGTTCTACTGTTGTTCCCTTTAGCCCCGCCCATCCCCCCGAATACGTTCCATTCATTGGCTACCACATTAAGATAAGCCCCCCCCCCCCTTAACTAGTATATAAGATCTTGTCTTTTAGAATTTTGCCTCACTTGAGACAGTAAATTGTAAATTACGATTTAAAGCTTTCGTGACTGCAGGGATTCATCTTCTTGGTTATTTCGGTAAAGTCACGTAGAAGGGAAATAATAAAATAATAAAAATAAAACATAATAAAATATTTATATTTAAAGCTTTCGTGACTGCAGGGATTCATCTTCTTGGTTCTTTCGGTAAAGTCACGTAGAAGGGAAATAATAAAATAATAAAAATAAAACATAATAAAATATTTATATTTAAAGCTTTCGTGACTGCAGGGATTCATCTTCTTGGTTCTTTCGGGTAAAGTCCACGTAGAAGGGAAATAATAAAATAATAAAAATACAACATAATAAAATAATTCTCACGACGTTTCGGCCACAACGCAAGCAGCCGTCCTCAGTAAATTTGGCTGTGACGGTCCCACCTGATGACGGAGACTTGTGTTGCCTCCGAAACGTCGTGGTTTTTATTATTTTATTTCTATTATTTATTCTATTATTTATCATTATGTATTTATAATTTTTTACCTACGTGACTTTACCGAAAAAACCTAAGATGATGAATCCTTGCCGTCACGAAAGCTTCCAATCTAGAATGAATGCCCTCTACGGGGAGGAATTCCACCTATCTGTTAGAGTTTTTCACAGACAACGAGACAAGAAGTCACAGCTTCTCGAGACGCTGGCCTTCCTCAAGAGATGCCACGATAACAAGGTCATACCCGTCGCTTTCACACTCACATCCGCTGCTGTGTCCTCACCGAACTCTAAACAGATTTTGCTTAAAGCTAGCCTATCACTTAATCTCGGAGAGAATAAGGTTACTCCGAGTTGAAGTCGATAATTTAGACAAGACTCTCTTACAAACACATTCAAATCTAGAATTGTCACGAAGAGGTTTTGGCAATCAAACAGCTGCGTAAAGAAAATGTTCGAACACCAAAAACAGAGAGCCTTTTCTTTTTTGGGGGGGGGGGGGCAAGGAATCGTGTCTGTATCAAACCGCGTAAACTTGCGGTGAACACGCAAACAAGAAAACAAACCGCGCTCTGGTAGTATGCGATGATGCATTGTCTTTGAAACGGATCGGTCCACACCAGAGACAGCTTTCTTTAGGTCAGGGGTGCGAAACGTCCGGCCCGAAAAAACAGATTGTCCTGCGGAGGGAGCTGGTAGGAACGTTGGGTTGCTCGGTCAATGGCCAGGGGTCAACGGCGGCGTGGTGTATTCCGCAAATATGCCCGACTGTGAGGGCGGGCCACAAGCCGGCGTGAGTAGGTTAAACGTTGAGTTTTATAAGGGCACCACGGGGTGACCAAACCCCTCCCCACCCAGCCCCACCCCTCCCAGCCCCACCCTCCCCACCCAGCCCCTCCCCACCCTCCCCTCTCCACCCAGCCCCACCCAGCCCCTCCTCACCCTCCCCTCCCCACCCAGCCCCCACCCAGCCCCACCCTCCCCTTCCCACCCAGCCCCTCCCCACCCTCCCCTCCCCACCCAGCCCCACCCTCCCCACCAAGCCCCTCCCCGCCCTCCCCTCCCCACCCAGCCCCACCGCTCCCATGTTTGGATGCACGACGGACGGACGGACACAATAATTCCCTGTGGGCTGGTGTAACCAGGAGGTTCCTGCCAGAACCATTTGGGTGTGGCCCTGCAAAGGCAACCGCAGGCGGGATTCGAAATTCAACAAATCTCGGAGCAAACATGGAAAAGCAGTTGCGAGCAGCAGCAGCATCAATAGCAGCAGCTAACATCATCATTAATACCAGCAGCATCATCATCAACACCAGCTAACATCATCACACGCCTCGCCAGAGAGAAGCAATCATAGCCATCGCATTAGGGGGCGAGATAATTAAATGTTTGAGCAAATATAACGGGCTAATTTTTAAGTTGATCATTTTGTACGGCCCCGCGAATGATGTTACAAATATCCAAATGGCCTTTGGCAGAAACAAGGTCCCCCACTGCAGTCTAGAGTCTCGTCTCAAACGGCGTTAGAGCAGAGAACGACGCCAAAAGGCGAACAGGGGAGGTGGGAGGGGGGAAGGTTAT
>NW_027614909.1:2500-7500 GCF_965212315.1 Lampetra planeri | reverse complement strand
TGTGTGTGTGTGTGTGGTGTGTGTGTGTGCAGTATGGTGTGTGTGTGGTGTGTGTGTGTGTGTGGTGTGTGTGTGGTGTGTGTGCAGTATGGTGTGTGTGTGGTGTGTGTGTGTGTGTGGTGTGTGTGTGGTGTGTGTGCAGTATGGTGTGTGTGTGGTGTGTGTGTGTGTGTGGTGTGTGTGTGGTGTGTGTGCAGTATGGTGTGTGTGTGGTGTGTGTGTGTGGTGTGTGGTGTGTGTGTGTGCAGTATGGTGTGTGTGTGGTGTGTGTGGTGTGTGTGTGTGTGGTGTGTGTGTGTGTGGTGTGTGTGTGGTGTGTGTGCAGTATGGTGTGTGTGTGGTGTGTGTGGTGTGTGTGTGTGTGGTGTGTGTGCAGTATGGTGTGTGTGTGTGGTGTGTGTGTGGTGTGTGTGTGTGTGGTGTGTGTGTGTGGTGTGTGTGTGGTGTGTGTGTGTGTGTGGTGTGTGTGTGTGCAGTATGGTGTGTGTGTGGTGTGTGTGTGTGTGTGGTGTGTGTGTGGTGTGTGTGCAGTATGGTGTGTGTGTGGTGTGTGTGTGTGGTGTGTGGTGTGTGTGTGTGCAGTATGGTGTGTGTGTGGTGTGTGTGTGTGTGGTGTGTGTGTGGTGTGTGTGTGTGGTGTGTGGTGTGTGTGTGTGCAGTATGGTGTGTGTGTGGTGTGTGTGTGTGGTGTGTGGTGTGTGTGTGTGCGTGCAGTATGGTGTGTGTGTGGTGTGTGTGGTGTGTGTGTGGTGTGTGTGTGTGTGTGGTGTGTGTGTGGTGTGTGTGTGTGTGCAGTATGGTGTGTATGTGGTGTGTGTGTGTGGTGTGTGTGTGTGCAGTATGGTGTGTGTGTGGTGTGTGTGTGTGTGGTGTGTGTGTGTGCAGTATGGTGTGTGTGTGGTGTGTGTGTGTGGTGTGCGTGTGGTGTGTGTCGTGTGTGTGTGTGTGTGGTGTGTGTGGTCTGTGTGTGGTGTTTGTGTGTGGTGTGTGTGTGTGGGGGTGTGTGGTGTGTGTGTGGTGTGTGTGTGGTGGTGTGTGTGTGTGGTGTGTGTGTGGTGTGTGTGTCTGTGTGGTGCCGCACGTTGTGTGTGTGTGTGTCTGTGTGGTGCAGCGCGGTGTCTGTGTGGTGCAGCATGTGTGTTGTGTGTGCGAGGCTCACTCACCTTGGCTTCGCTTCTATTCCGTGAGCTGCATTTTACGACTTCCCACGGCAGCTCCTAACACACACACAAGACAAAGATCCCCCGTGTAGCCTTCACCGACTGCTGGGGCAAGTGCTGTTAGCGAGCACCTGTGAAGACCGGCACGGCACACGAGGGAGTGGGTGGCCAGCACCACGCCCGGCCGCCTTTGTCTTCCCCGAGTGACGATGTTGACTACAACACCGCCAACCAAGGGGATCATTTGACGCCGGCTTCGTAAGCGCAGAGCCGCGCTAACCGCTGCACCACCGCTCCCGCCTACACAATGACAAAGACCACCCGTATAGCCTCGACAGACTGCAGGGGCAAGTGCAGTTTGCGAGTACATAGACAAAGCTCCCCCGTGTAGCCTTAACAGACTGCAGGGGCAAGGGCTGTTTGCGAGCATATAGACAAAGCCAAAGATCCCCATATAGCCTTAACAGACTGCAGGGGCAAGTGCTGTTTGCGAGCATATAGACAAAGCTCCCCCGTGTAGCCTTAACAGACTGCAGGGGCAAGTGCATATAGACGCACGCACGCAATTAGACGCAGACCCCGCAAGAGACTCCATCTGGAACAGCTGCCAAGTCTCTTGGTTTTCCCCTCCAGCTCCCGGACCTATTTTGTCAGTACATTTA
This sequence comes from Lampetra planeri, assembly GCF_965212315.1. Taxonomy (NCBI): domain Eukaryota; kingdom Metazoa; phylum Chordata; class Hyperoartia; order Petromyzontiformes; family Petromyzontidae; genus Lampetra; species Lampetra planeri. Next base: position 5,678 of record NW_027614909.1, on the reverse strand, counting down.
GACGGCGTATTATTATTATAATTATATCTAGAACTCTCTATATATGTGAGACACTCACTCATACACAAAGATGCCCACGTATGTGTTGTTGTTGTTGTTGTTTTCTTGTTTACGCGTGACACATTATGCACGCTAGGCGTTCGTAAAAATGTGGACACAGTCAAAGGTCCCCCGTGTAGCCTTAACAGACTGCAGGGGCAAGTGCTGTTAGCGAGTAGCACCTACGAAGGCGGGCACGGCACACGAGGGGGTGGGTGGCCAGCACCACGCCCGGCCGCCTTTGTCTCCCCGGTGGCGATATTTACACACCGCACCAGGTACTCATTTGAGTCTGAGTCGACCTAGGGGAGGCCCAGGACCAGTTCAGATAATCGTCACTGGTGTTGGCCGTGAGCGGGAATCGAACTCGGGTGGGCAGGTTCGTAGCGCAGCGTGGCGCTAACCACTACACCCACCGCTCCCCACTTACATACCCACACACTTACACCCCGGTGGCGATGTTCACACACACACGTGTTTGACACACGTGTTTGACACCCACGTGTTTGACACACACGTGTTTGACACACGTGTTTGACACACGTGTTTGACACACGTGGTTGACACACACGTGTTTGACACACGTGTTTGACACACGTGTTTGACACACGTGTTTGACACACACGTGTTTGACACACGTGTTTGACACACGTGGTTGACACACACGTGTTTGACACACGTGTTTGACACACGTGTTTGACACACGTGTTTGACACACGTGCACAGATTCACACGCGGAACCCGAGCCGCAAATCGTCAATAACAACCGCGCGGCCCTTGACAAGGACAACAAAAACATCGAATGTAGAGGCGACGTTTCGGGCAATGACCCCTCTGTTGTAACACGTCACCCCCCCCCAACCCACCCGCCCCATGTCTACGCCTCTGTCCTTGGTGCTGAAAAACCTGGTGCCCCCCGAACGCACGCGCGCTACACTACACGCTACACTACATACTACACTACATACTACACTACATACTACACTACACACACTACACTACACTACATACTACACTACACGCTACACTACATACTACACTACATACTACACTACACACACTACACATTACACTACTATACACTACACTATACACTACACTACATACTACACTACACACACTACACTACATACTACACTACATACTACACTACATACTACACTACACTACACACTACACTACACTACACACTACACTACACACTACACTACACACTACACTACACACTACACACTACATACTACACTACATACTACACTATATACTACACACTACACTACACATTACACTGCACACTACACTACACACACTACACTACATACTACACTACACTACATACTACACTACACTACAAACTACACACTACACTACACATTACACTACACATTACACTACACACTACACTACATACTACACTACAAACTACACTACACACTACACTACACATTACACTACACACTACACTACATACTACACACTATACATTACACTACACATTACACTACACACTACACTACATACTACACTACACTACATACTACACTACATACTACACTACACGCTACACTACACGCTACACTACACGCTACACTACATACTACACTACACACTACACTACATACTACACTACACACTACACTACACACTACACTACATACTACACGCTACACTACACACACTACACATTACACTACATACTACACTACACACTACACTACACACTACACTACATACTACACTACACTACACACTACACTACATACTACACGCTACACTACACACACTACACATTACACTACATACTACACTACACGCTACACTACACGCTACACTACACTATACACTACACTACACACTACACACGCTACACTACACTATACACTACACACTACACTACACTACACACTACACACGCTACACTACACTATACACTACACACTACACTACACACTACACACGCTACACTACACTACACGCTACACTACACACACTACACTGCACACTACACTACACTACAAACACTACACTACACACTCCACTACACACTACACACGCTACACTACACTACACACTACACTATACTACACACTACACCACACACACTACTATACACTACACGCTACACTACACACTATACACACTACACTGCGCACTACAATACACACTACACTAACCACTACACACGCTACACTACACACTACACTACACGCTACACTACACACACTACACTACACACACTACACTACACACACTACACTATACACTACACTATACACTACACTACACATTACACTATACACTAAACGCTACACTACACACACTACACTACACACACTACACTATACACTACACTATACACTACACTACACATTACACTATACACTAAACGCTACACTACACACTACACTACACACACTTCACTACACTACACACTACACTACACACTACACACACTACACTACAACACACTACACTACACACACTACACTACGCACGCTACACTACACTACACGCTACACTGCACACGAGTTCCAAAAAAGAGACAAAGATCCCCCGTGTAGCCTTCACAGGCTGTTTGAGACAAGTGCTGTTAGCGAGCAGCACCTATGAAGGCCGGCACGGCACACGAGGGGGTGGGGGTCCAACACCCACTCCCGGCCGCCTTTGTCTCCCCAGTGGCGATGTTTACTACACACCGCACCAGGTACTCGTTTGAGGCTGAGTCGACCTAGGGGAGGCCCAGGACCGGTTCAGATAATCGTCACCGGCGTTGCCGTGAGCGGGAATCCGTAGCGCAGAGCGCAGCTACACACACAAAGGTCCCCCGTGTAGCCTTAACAGACTGTTGGGGCAAGTGCTGTTAGCGAGCACCTATGAAGGCCGGCACGGCACACGAGGGGGTGGGTGGCCAGCACCACGCCCGGCCGCCTTTGTCTCCCCAGTGGCGATGTTTACACACTGCATCAGGTACTCATTTGAGGCTGAGTCGACCTACTAACACACACACACTAACACACACACACACTCACTAACACACACTAACACACACACACTCACTAACACACACTAACACACACACACTAACACACACACACTCACTAACACACACTAACACACACACTAACACACACACTAACAC
>NW_027614908.1:0-18661 GCF_965212315.1 Lampetra planeri | reverse complement strand
AACGAGATGTCACTGTCGTCACTGCGACTTGAGTTTTAAGTTGCTCTGCTTTGGTGTTGCTAATGTTTGTTACAATGTAAGCACGTTATTATTGGTGTGCTACTGTATGTTACTGTCATCATTTGTTTCATACTCTTCATAGAACATAGGTTGGTACTTCATAGTGCGTTCTGTGTTGGGGTGGAGCGGTGGCGCACCAGTGAGCTCACTGGCTCAGGCCAGTGAAGAGCGACACCGGCCCCAGGCCCTTCAGCACCAACCGGCACAGGCAGCGCCTGCCGGACGCCTTCATCCAGCGGTAGATTGCCACGAGGCTGCGTCCATTACTGTGCGTATGTTGTTATTAGCACATTTATAAACGACGTGCTGTTGTTTAACCTTTCATGTATAGTGTCTTGTATTGCTACGTATTTTTAATCATATCATATATTTTATGATTCCCTCTGCAAAGCCATCTGTCTGGTCAGAGTGGAAGAGTAGGCCAAAACTTCCCTCTTCACGCCAGGGGCTCTCTGTGGCTGTCACCCACGGTGTCACCCACGGTGGCGGAGCGCCCCACAAACATCACGGAGGCCGCTTCCGCCGCCTGTGGAGTGAGCCGCGAGCACTTGCAGGGCTGCGCCTCGTGCACTTGCAGGGCTGCGCCTCGTGCACTTGCAGGGCTGCGCCTCGTGCACTTGCAGGGCTGCGCCTCCACTTACTTACATGGGCACGCGGTTACACCGCCCTGTTCTCGCCGTGCTCGTACGCCGGGATGTCGGTGTGGTGTTGCACCGTGCTGCTGTGAACGTGTTGTGTTGCTGTTCAATGTTTGCTGTGTTGCTGTTCAATGTTTGTTGTGTTGCTGTTCAATGTTTGTTGTGTTGCTGTTCAATGTTTGTTGTGTTGCCTGTTCAATGTTTGTTGTGTTGCTGTTCAATGTTTGTTGTGTTGCTGTTCAATGTTTGTTGTGTTGCCTGTTCAATGTTTGTTGTGTTGCTGTTCAATGTTTGTTGTGTTGCTGTTCAATGTTTGTTGTGTTGCTGTTCAATGTTTGTTGTGTTGCTGTTCAATGTTTGTTGTGTTGCTGTTCAATGTTTGTTGTGTTGCCTGTTCAATGTTTGTTGTGTTGCTGTTCAATGTTTGTTGTGTTGCTGTTCAATGTTTGTTGTGTTGCTGTTCAATGTTTGTTGTGTTGCCTGTTCAATGTTTGTTGTGTCGCTGTTCAATGTTTGTTGTGTTGCTGTTCAATGTTTGCTGTGTTGCTGTTCAATGTTTGTTGTGTCGCTGTTCAATGTTTGTTGTGTTGCTGTTCAATGTTTGCTGTGTTGCTGTTCAATGTTTGTTGTGTTGCTGTTCAATGTTTGTTGTGTCGCTGTTCAATGTTTGTTGTGTCGCTGTTCAATGTTTGCTGTGTTGCTGTTCAATGTTTGTTGTGTCGCTGTTCAATGTTTGTTGTGTTGCTGTTCAATGTTTGCTGTGTTGCTGTTCAATGTTTGTTGTGTGCCTGTTCAATGTTTGTTGTGTTGCTGTTCAATGTTTGCTGTGTTGCTGTTCAATGTTTGTTGTGTTGCCTGTTCAATGTTTGTTGTGTTGCTGTTCAATGTTTGCTGTGTTGCTGTTCAATGTTTGTTGTGTGCCTGTTCAATGTTTGTTGTGTTGCTGTTCAATGTTTGCTGTGTTGCTGTTCAATGTTTGCTGTGTTGCTGTTCAATGTTTGTTGTGTTGCTGTTCAATGTTTGTTGTGTTGCTGTTCAATGTTTGTTGTGTCGCTGTTCAATGTTTGTTGTGTTGCTGTTCAATGTTTGTTGTGTTGCTGTTCAATGTTTGTTGTGTCGCTGTTCAATGTTTGCTGTGTTGCTGTTCAATGTTTGTTGTGTCGCTGTTCAATGTTTGTTGTGTTGCTGTTCAATGTTTGTTGTGTCGCTGTTCAATGTTTGTTGTGTTGCTGTTCAATGTTTGTTGTGTTGCTGTTCAATGTTTGTTGTGTTGCCTGTTCAATGTTTGTTGTGTTGCTGTTCAATGTTTGTTGTGTTGCTGTTCAATGTTTGCTGTGTTGCTGTTCAATGTTTGTTGTGTTGCCTGTTCAATGTTTGTTGTGTTGCTGTTCAATGTTTGCTGTGTTGCTGTTCAATGTTTGTTGTGTTGCTGTTCAATGTTTGTTGTGTTGCTGTTCAATGTTTGTTGTGTCGCTGTTCAATGTTTGTTGTGTTGCTGTTCAATGTTTGTTGTGTTGCTGTTCAATGTTTGTTGTGTCGCTGTTCAATGTTTGCTGTGTTGCTGTTCAATGTTTGTTGTGTCGCTGTTCAATGTTTGTTGTGTTGCTGTTCAATGTTTGTTGTGTTGCTGTTCAATGTTTGTTGTGTCGCTGTTCAATGTTTGCTGTGTTGCTGTTCAATGTTTGTTGTGTTGCTGTTCAATGTTTGTTGTGTTGCTGTTCAATGTTTGTTGTGTGCCTGTTCAATGTTTGTTGTGTTGCTGTTCAATGTTTGTTGTGTTGCTGTTCAATGTTTGTTGTGTCGCTGTTCAATGTTTGTTGTGTCGCTGTTCAATGTTTGTTGTGTTGCTGTTCAATGTTTGTTGTGTCGCTGTTCAATGTTTGTTGTGTCGCTGTTCAATGTTTGTTGTGTTGCTGTTCAATGTTTGTTGTGTCGCTGTTCAATGTTTGTTGTGTTGCTGTTCAATGTTTGTTGTGTCGCTGTTCAATGTTTGTTGTGTTGCTGTTCAATGTTTGTTGTGTCGCTGTTCAATGTTTGTTGTGTTGCTGTTCAATGTTTGTTGTGTCGCTGTTCAATGTTTGTTGTGTTGCTGTTCAATGTTTGTTGTGTTGCTGTTCAATGTTTGTTGTGTCGCTGTTCAATGTTTGTTGTGTCGCTGTTCAATGTTTGTTGTGTTGCTGTTCAATGTTTGTTGTGTGCCTGTTCAATGTTTGTTGTGTTGCTGTTCAATGTTTGCTGTGTCGCTGTTCAATGTTTGTTGTGTTGCTGTTCAATGTTTGTTGTGTTGCTGTTCAATGTTTGCTGTGTCGCTGTTCAATGTTTGTTGTGTTGCTGTTCAATGTTTGTTGTGTTGCTGTTCAATGTTTGTTGTGTCGCTGTTCAATGTTTGCTGTGTTGCTGTTCAATGTTTGCTGTGTCGCTGTTCAATGTTTGTTGTGTTGCTGTTCAATGTTTGTTGTGTCGCTGTTCAATGTTTGCTGTGTTGCTGTTCAATGTTTGTTGTGTCGCTGTTCAATGTTTGTTGTGTTGCTGTTCAATGTTTGTTGTGTCGCTGTTCAATGTTTGTTGTGTTGCTGTTCAATGTTTGTTGTGTCGCTGTTCAATGTTTGTTGTGTTGCTGTTCAATGTTTGCTGTGTCGCTGTTCAATGTTTGTTGTGTTGCTGTTCAATGTTTGTTGTGTCGCTGTTCAATGTTTGCTGTGTTGCTGTTCAATGTTTGCTGTGTCGCTGTTCAATGTTTGTTGTGTTGCTGTTCAATGTTTGCTGTGTCGCTGTTCAATGTTTGTTGTGTTGCTGTTCAATGTTTGTTGTGTCGCTGTTCAATGTTTGCTGTGTTGCTGTTCAATGTTTGTTGTGTCGCTGTTCAATGTTTGTTGTGTTGCTGTTCAATGTTTGTTGTGTCGCTGTTCAATGTTTGTTGTGTTGCTGTTCAATGTTTGCTGTGTCGCTGTTCAATGTTTGTTGTGTTGCTGTTCAATGTTTGTTGTGTTGCTGTTCAATGTTTGCTGTGTCGCTGTTCAATGTTTGTTGTGTCGCTGTTCAATGTTTGTTGTGTTGCTGTTCAATGTTTGCTGTGTTGCTGTTCAATGTTTGCTGTGTTGCTGTTCAATGTTTGCTGTGTCGCTGTTCAATGTTTGTTGTGTTGCTGTTCAATGTTTGTTGTGTTGCTGTTCAATGTTTGTTGTGTCGCTGTTCAATGTTTGCTGTGTTGCTGTTCAATGTTTGCTGTGTCGCTGTTCAATGTTTGTTGTGTCGCTGTTCAATGTTTGCTGTGTCGCTGTTCAATGTTTGTTGTGTTGCTGTTCAATGTTTGTTGTGTTGCTGTTCAATGTTTGTTGTGTCGCTGTTCAATGTTTGCTGTGTTGCTGTTCAATGTTTGTTGTGTTGCTGTTCAATGTTTGCTGTGTCGCTGTTCAATGTTTGCTGTGTCGCTGTTCAATGTTTGTTGTGTTGCTGTTCAATGTTTGTTGTGTTGCTGTTCAATGTTTGTTGTGTCGCTGTTCAATGTTTGCTGTGTTGCTGTTCAATGTTTGCTGTGTCGCTGTTCAATGTTTGTTGTGTCGCTGTTCAATGTTTGTTGTGTCGCTGTTCAATGTTTGCTGTGTTGCTGTTCAATGTTTGTTGTGTCGCTGTTCAATGTTTGTTGTGTTGCTGTTCAATGTTTGTTGTGTCGCTGTTCAATGTTTGCTGTGTTGCTGTTCAATGTTTGCTGTGTCGCTGTTCAATGTTTGTTGTGTCGCTGTTCAATGTTTGTTGTGTCGCTGTTCAATGTTTGCTGTGTTGCTGTTCAATGTTTGTTGTGTCGCTGTTCAATGTTTGTTGTGTTGCTGTTCAATGTTTGTTGTGTCGCTGTTCAATGTTTGCTGTGTTGCTGTTCAATGTTTGTTGTGTCGCTGTTCAATGTTTGTTGTGTCGCTGTTCAATGTTTGTTGTGTCGCTGTTCAATGTTTGCTGTGTTGCTGTTCAATGTTTGTTGTGTTGCTGTTCAATGTTTGCTGTGTCGCTGTTCAATGTTTGTTGTGTCGCTGTTCAATGTTTGTTGTGTCGCTGTTCAATGTTTGCTGTGTTGCTGTTCAATGTTTGCTGTGTCGCTGTTCAATGTTTGTTGTGTCGCTGTTCAATGTTTGCTGTGTTGCTGTTCAATGTTTGTTGTGTCGCTGTTCAATGTTTGTTGTGTTGCTGTTCAATGTTTGTTGTGTCGCTGTTCAATGTTTGCTGTGTTGCTGTTCAATGTTTGCTGTGTCGCTGTTCAATGTTTGTTGTGTTGCTGTTCAATGTTTGTTGTGTTGCTGTTCAATGTTTGTTGTGTCGCTGTTCAATGTTTGCTGTGTTGCTGTTCAATGTTTGCTGTGTCGCTGTTCAATGTTTGTTGTGTCGCTGTTCAATGTTTGTTGTGTCGCTGTTCAATGTTTGTTGTGTTGCTGTTCAATGTTTGTTGTGTCGCTGTTCAATGTTTGTTGTGTTGCTGTTCAATGTTTGTTGTGTTGCTGTTCAATGTTTGTTGTGTCGCTGTTCAATGTTTGTTGTGTTGCTGTTCAATGTTTGTTGTGTCGCTGTTCAATGTTTGCTGTGTTGCTGTTCAATGTTTGCTGTGTCGCTGTTCAATGTTTGTTGTGTTGCTGTTCAATGTTTGTTGTGTTGCTGTTCAATGTTTGTTGTGTCGCTGTTCAATGTTTGTTGTGTTGCTGTTCAATGTTTGTTGTGTTGCTGTTCAATGTTTGCTGTGTTGCTGTTCAATGTTTGCTGTGTTGCTGTTCAATGTTTGTTGTGTTGCTGTTCAATGTTTGCTGTGTTGCTGTTCAATGTTTGCTGTGTCGCTGTTCAATGGTTTGTTGTGTGTCTGCTGTTCAATGTTTGCTGTGTTGCTGTTCAATGTTTGCTGTGTCGCTGTTCAATGTTTGTTGTGTTGCTGTTCAATGTTTGTTGTGTTGCTGTTCAATGTTTGTTGTGTCGCTGTTCAATGTTTGTTGTGTTGCTGTTCAATGTTTGTTGTGTTGCTGTTCAATGTTTGTTGTGTCGCTGTTCAATGTTTGTTGTGTTGCTGTTCAATGTTTGTTGTGTTGCTGTTCAATGTTTGTTGTGTTGCTGTTCAATGTTTGCTGTGTTGCTGTTCAATGTTTGTTGTGTTGCTGTTCAATGTTTGCTGTGTCGCTGTTCAATGTTTGTTGTGTCGCTGTTCAATGTTTGTTGTGTTGCTGTTCAATGTTTGTTGTGTCGCTGTTCAATGTTTGTTGTGTCGCTGTTCAATGTTTGTTGTGTCCTGTTCAATGTTTGTGTGTCGCTGTTCAATGTTTGTGTGTTGCTGTTCAATGTTTGTTGTGTTGCTGTTCAATGTTTGTTGTGTTGCTGTTCAATGTTTGTTGTGTCGCTGTTCAATGTTTGTTGTGTTGCTGTTCAATGTTTGTTGTGTTGCTGTTCAATGTTTGTTGTGTCGCTGTTCAATGTTTGTTGTGTTCGCTGTTCAATGTTTGTTGTGTTGCTGTTCAATGTTTGTTGTGTCGCTGTCAATGTTTGTTGTGTTCGCTGTTCAATGTTTGTTGTGTTGCTGTTCAATGTTTTGTTGTGTTGCTGTTCAATGTTTGTTGTGTCGCTGTTCAATGTTTGTTGTGTTGCTGTTCAATGTTTGTTGTGTTGCTGTTCAATGTTTGTTGTGTTGCTGTTCAATGTTTGTTGTGTTGCTGTTCAATGTTTGTTGTGTGCTGTTCAATGTTTGTTGTGTCGCTGTTCAATGTTTGTTGTGTTGCTGTTCAATGTTTGTTGTGTTCGCTGTTCAATGTTTGTTGTGTTGCTGTTCAATGTTTGTTGTGTTGCTGTTCAATGTTTGTTGTGTTGCTGTTCAATGTTTGTTGTGTCTGCTGTTCAATGTTTGTTGTGTTGCTGTTCAATGTTTTGTGTGTCGCTGTTCAATGTTTGTTGTGTTGCTGTTCAATGTTTGTTGTGTTGCTGTTCAATGTTTGTTGTGTTGCTGTTCAATGTTTGTTGTGTTGCTGTTCAATGTTTGTTGTGTCGCTGTTCAATGTTTGTTGTGTCGCTGTTCAATGTTTGTTGTGTTGCTGTTCAATGTTTGTTGTGTTGCTGTTCAATGTTTGTTGTGTTGCTGTTCAATGTTTGTTGTGTCGCTGTTCAATGTTTGTTGTGTCGCTGTTCAATGTTTGTTGTGTTGCTGTTCAATGTTTGTTGTGTTGCTGTTCAATGTTTGTTGTGTCGCTGTTCAATGTTTGTTGTGTTGCTGTTCAATGTTTGTTGTGTTGCTGTTCAATGTTTGTTGTGTTGCTGTTCAATGTTTGTTGTGTCGCTGTTCAATGTTTGTTGTGTTGCTGTTCAATGTTTGTTGTGTTGCTGTTCAATGTTTGCTTGTGTTGCTGTTCAATGTTTGTTGTGTCGCTGTTCAATGTTTGTTGTGTTGCTGTTCAATGTTTGTTGTGTTGCTGTTCAATGTTTGTTGTGTTGCTGTTCAATGTTTGTTGTGTCGCTGTTCAATGTTTGTTGTGTTGCTGTTCAATGTTTGTTGTGTTGCTGTTCAATGTTTGTTGTGTTGCTGTTCAATGTTTGTTGTGTTGCTGTTCAATGTTTGTTGTGTCGCTGTTCAATGTTTGTTGTGTTGCTGTTCAATGTTTGTTGTGTTGCTGTTCAATGTTTGTTGTGTTGCTGTTCAATGTTTGCTGTGTCGCTGTTCAATGTTTGTTGTGTTGCTGTTCAATGTTTGTTGTGTCGCTGTTCAATGTTTGTTGTGTTGCCTGTTCAATGTTTGTTGTGTTGCTGTTCAATGTTTGTTGTGTTGCTGTTCAATGTTTGTTGTGTTGCTGTTCAATGTTTGTTGTGTTGCTGTTCAATGTTTGTTGTGTCGCTGTTCAATGTTTGTTGTGTTGCTGTTCAATGTTTGTTGTGTTGCTGTTCAATGTTTGTTGTGTTGCTGTTCAATGTTTGCTGTGTCGCTGTTCAATGTTTGTTGTGTTGCTGTTCAATGTTTGTTGTGTTGCTGTTCAATGTTTGCTGTGTCGCTGTTCAATGTTTGTTGTGTTGCTGTTCAATGTTTGCTGTGTCGCTGTTCAATGTTTGTTGTGTTGCCTGTTCAATGTTTGTTGTGTTGCTGTTCAATGTTTGTTGTGTCGCTGTTCAATGTTTGTTGTGTTGCTGTTCAATGTTTGTTGTGTTGCTGTTCAATGTTTGTTGTGTTGCTGTTCAATGTTTGTTGTGTTGCTGTTCAATGTTTGTTGTGTTGCTGTTCAATGTTTGCTGTGTCGCTGTTCAATGTTTGTTGTGTCGCTGTTCAATGTTTGTTGTGTTGCTGTTCAATGTTTGTTGTGTCGCTGTTCAATGTTTGTTGTGTTGCTGTTCAATGTTTGTTGTGTTGCTGTTCAATGTTTGTTGTGTTGCTGTTCAATGTTTGTTGTGTTGCTGTTCAATGTTTGTTGTGTCGCTGTTCAATGTTTGTTGTGTCGCTGTTCAATGTTTGTTGTGTTGCTGTTCAATGTTTGTTGTGTTGCTGTTCAATGTTTGCTGTGTCGCTGTTCAATGTTTGTTGTGTCGCTGTTCAATGTTTGTTGTGTTGCTGTTCAATGTTTGTTGTGTTGCTGTTCAATGTTTGTTGTGTTGCTGTTCAATGTTTGTTGTGTCGCTGTTCAATGTTTGTTGTGTTGCTGTTCAATGTTTGCTGTGTTGCTGTTCAATGTTTGTTGTGTTGCTGTTCAATGTTTGCTGTGTTGCTGTTCAATGTTTGCTGTGTTGCTGTTCAATGTTTGTTGTGTTGCTGTTCAATGTTTGCTGTGTTGCTGTTCAATGTTTGTTGTGTTGCTGTTCAATGTTTGTTGTGTTGCTGTTCAATGTTTGTTGTGTCGCTGTTCAATGTTTGTTGTGTTGCTGTTCAATGTTTGTTGTGTTGCTGTTCAATGTTTGCTGTGTTGCTGTTCAATGTTTGCTGTGTTGCTGTTCAATGTTTGTTGTGTCGCTGTTCAATGTTTGCTGTGTTGCTGTTCAATGTTTGTTGTGTCGCTGTTCAATGTTTGTTGTGTCGCTGTTCAATGTTTGTTGTGTCGCTGTTCAATGTTTGTTGTGTCGCTGTTCAATGTTTGCTGTGTTGCTGTTCAATGTTTGTTGTGTTGCTGTTCAATGTTTGCTGTGTTGCTGTTCAATGTTTGTTGTGTGCCTGTTCAATGTTTGTTGTGTGCCTGTTCAATGTTTGTTGTGTCGCTGTTCAATGTTTGCTGTGTTGCTGTTCAATGTTTGTTGTGTGCCTGTTCAATGTTTGTTGTGTCGCTGTTCAATGTTTGCTGTGTTGCTGTTCAATGTTTGTTGTGTCGCTGTTCAATGTTTGTTGTGTCGCTGTTCAATGTTTGCTGTGTTGCTGTTCAATGTTTGCTGTGTTGCTGTTCAATGTTTGCTGTGTTGCTGTTCAATGTTTGTTGTGTGCCTGTTCAATGTTTGTTGTGTGCCTGTTCAATGTTTGTTGTGTCGCTGTTCAATGTTTGCTGTGTTGCTGTTCAATGTTTGTTGTGTCGCTGTTCAATGTTTGTTGTGTCGCTGTTCAATGTTTGCTGTGTTGCTGTTCAATGTTTGTTGTGTGCCTGTTCAATGTTTGTTGTGTGCCTGTTCAATGTTTGCTGTGTTGCTGTTCAATGTTTGTTGTGTCGCTGTTCAATGTTTGCTGTGTTGCTGTTCAATGTTTGTTGTGTTGCTGTTCAATGTTTGTTGTGTGCCTGTTCAATGTTTGCTGTGTTGCTGTTCAATGTTTGTTGTGTCGCTGTTCAATGTTTGCTGTGTTGCTGTTCAATGTTTGTTGTGTGCCTGTTCAATGTTTGTTGTGTCGCTGTTCAATGTTTGCTGTGTTGCTGTTCAATGTTTGTTGTGTCGCTGTTCAATGTTTGTTGTGTCGCTGTTCAATGTTTGCTGTGTTGCTGTTCAATGTTTGTTGTGTGCCTGTTCAATGTTTGTTGTGTGCCTGTTCAATGTTTGCTGTGTTGCTGTTCAATGTTTGTTGTGTTGCTGTTCAATGTTTGCTGTGTTGCTGTTCAATGTTTGTTGTGTTGCTGTTCAATGTTTGTTGTGTGCCTGTTCAATGTTTGTTGTGTTGCTGTTCAATGTTTGTTGTGTTGCTGTTCAATGTTTGTTGTGTGCCTGTTCAATGTTTGCTGTGTTGCTGTTCAATGTTTGTTGTGTGCCTGTTCAATGTTTGCTGTGTTGCTGTTCAATGTTTGTTGTGTTGCTGTTCAATGTTTGTTGTGTTGCTGTTCAATGTTTGTTGTGTTGCTGTTCAATGTTTGTTGTGTCGCTGTTCAATGTTTGTTGTGTTGCTGTTCAATGTTTGTTGTGTTGCTGTTCAATGTTTGCTGTGTTGCTGTTCAATGTTTGTTGTGTCGCTGTTCAATGTTTGTTGTGTTGCTGTTCAATGTTTGTTGTGTCGCTGTTCAATGTTTGTTGTGTCGCTGTTCAATGTTTGCTGTGTTGCTGTTCAATGTTTGTTGTGTTGCTGTTCAATGTTTGTTGTGTCGCTGTTCAATGTTTGTTGTGTTGCTGTTCAATGTTTGTTGTGTCGCTGTTCAATGTTTGTTGTGTTGCTGTTCAATGTTTGTTGTGTCGCTGTTCAATGTTTGTTGTGTTGCTGTTCAATGTTTGTTGTGTTGCTGTTCAATGTTTGTTGTGTTGCTGTTCAATGTTTGTTGTGTTGCTGTTCAATGTTTGTTGTGTCGCTGTTCAATGTTTGTTGTGTTGCTGTTCAATGTTTGTTGTGTTGCTGTTCAATGTTTGTTGTGTTGCTGTTCAATGTTTGCTGTGTCGCTGTTCAATGTTTGCTGTGTTGCTGTTCAATGTTTGTTGTGTTGCTGTTCAATGTTTGCTGTGTTGCTGTTCAATGTTTGTTGTGTTGCTGTTCAATGTTTGTTGTGTTGCTGTTCAATGTTTGTTGTGTTGCTGTTCAATGTTTGTTGTGTTGCTGTTCAATGTTTGTTGTGTTGCTGTTCAATGTTTGTTGTGTTGCTGTTCAATGTTTGTTGTGTGCCTGTTCAATGTTTGTTGTGTTGCTGTTCAATGTTTGTTGTGTTGCTGTTCAATGTTTGCTGTGTCGCTGTTCAATGTTTGCTGTGTTGCTGTTCAATGTTTGTTGTGTTGCTGTTCAATGTTTGCTGTGTTGCTGTTCAATGTTTGTTGTGTTGCTGTTCAATGTTTGTTGTGTTGCTGTTCAATGTTTGTTGTGTTGCTGTTCAATGTTTGTTGTGTTGCTGTTCAATGTTTGTTGTGTTGCTGTTCAATGTTTGTTGTGTTGCTGTTCAATGTTTGTTGTGTTGCTGTTCAATGTTTGTTGTGTGCCTGTTCAATGTTTGTTGTGTTGCTATTCAATGTTTGCTGTGTCGCTGTTCAATGTTTGTTGTGTTGCTGTTCAATGTTTGTTGTGTACCTGTTCAATGTTTGTTGTGTTGCTATTCAATGTTTGTTGTGTGCCTGTTCAATGTTTGTTGTGTTGCCTGTTCAATGTTTGTTGTGTTGCTGTTCAATGTTTGTTGTGTTGCTGTTCAATGTTTGTTGTGTTGCTGTTCAATGTTTGCTGTGTTGCTGTTCAATGTTTGTTGTGTGCCTGTTCAATGTTTGTTGTGTTGCTGTTCAATGTTTGTTGTGTTGCTGTTCAATGTTTGTTGTGTTGCTGTTCAATGTTTGTTGTGTTGCTGTTCAATGTTTGCTGTGTTGCTGTTCAATGTTTGTTGTGTTGCTGTTCAATGTTTGCTGTGTCGCTGTTCAATGTTTGTTGTGTTGCTGTTCAATGTTTGTTGTGTTGCTGTTCAATGTTTGCTGTGTTGCTGTTCAATGTTTGTTGTGTTGCTGTTCAATGTTTGTTGTGTTGCTGTTCAATGTTTGTTGTGTTGCTGTTCAATGTTTGTTGTGTTGCTGTTCAATGTTTGTTGTGTTGCTGTTCAATGTTTGCTGTGTCGCTGTTCAATGTTTGTTGTGTTGCTGTTCAATGTTTGCTGTGTCGCTGTTCAATGTTTGTTGTGTTGCTGTTCAATGTTTGTTGTGTTGCTGTTCAATGTTTGCTGTGTTGCTGTTCAATGTTTGTTGTGTTGCTGTTCAATGTTTGTTGTGTTGCTGTTCAATGTTTGCTGTGTTGCTGTTCAATGTTTGTTGTGTTGCTGTTCAATGTTTGCTGTGTTGCTGTTCAATGTTTGCTGTGTTGCTGTTCAATGTTTGTTGTGTTGCTGTTCAATGTTTGTTGTGTTGCTGTTCAATGTTTGTTGTGTTGCTGTTCAATGTTTGTTGTGTTGCTGTTCAATGTTTGTTGTGTTGCTGTTCAATGTTTGCTGTGTTGCTGTTCAATGTTTGTTGTGTTGCTGTTCAATGTTTGCTGTGTTGCTGTTCAATGTTTGCTGTGTTGCTGTTCAATGTTTGTTGTGTTGCTGTTCAATGTTTGCTGTGTTGCTGTTCAATGTTTGTTGTGTTGCTGTTCAATGTTTGTTGTGTTGCTGTTCAATGTTTGCTGTGTTGCTGTTCAATGTTTGCTGTGTTGCTGTTCAATGTTTGTTGTGTTGCTGTTCAATGTTTGTTGTGTTGCTGTTCAATGTTTGCTGTGTTGCTGTTCAATGTTTGCTGTGTTGCTGTTCAATGTTTGTTGTGTTGCTGTTCAATGTTTGTTGTGTCGCTGTTCAATGTTTGCTGTGTTGCTGTTCAATGTTTGTTGTGTTGCTGTTCAATGTTTGTTGTGTTGCCTGTTCAATGTTTGTTGTGTTGCTGTTCAATGTTTGTTGTGTTGCTGTTCAATGTTTGTTGTGTCGCTGTTCAATGTTTGTTGTGTCGCTGTTCAATGTTTGTTGTGTCGCTGTTCAATGTTTGTTGTGTTGCTGTTCAATGTTTGTTGTGTCGCTGTTCAATGTTTGCTGTGTTGCTGTTCAATGTTTGTTGTGTTGCTGTTCAATGTTTGTTGTGTTGCTGTTCAATGTTTGCTGTGTTGCTGTTCAATGTTTGCTGTGTTGCTGTTCAATGTTTGTTGTGTCGCTGTTCAATGTTTGTTGTGTCGCTGTTCAATGTTTGCTGTGTTGCTGTTCAATGTTTGTTGTGTTGCTGTTCAATGTTTGCTGTGTTGCTGTTCAATGTTTGCTGTGTTGCTGTTCAATGTTTGCTGTGTTGCTGTTCAATGTTTGTTGTGTTGCTGTTCAATGTTTGTTGTGTCGCTGTTCAATGTTTGTTGTGTCGCTGTTCAATGTTTGTTGTGTTGCTGTTCAATGTTTGTTGTGTCGCTGTTCAATGTTTGCTGTGTTGCTGTTCAATGTTTGTTGTGTTGCTGTTCAATGTTTGTTGTGTTGCTGTTCAATGTTTGCTGTGTTGCTGTTCAATGTTTGCTGTGTTGCTGTTCAATGTTTGTTGTGTCGCTGTTCAATGTTTGTTGTGTCGCTGTTCAATGTTTGCTGTGTTGCTGTTCAATGTTTGTTGTGTTGCTGTTCAATGTTTGCTGTGTTGCTGTTCAATGTTTGCTGTGTTGCTGTTCAATGTTTGCTGTGTTGCTGTTCAATGTTTGTTGTGTCGCTGTTCAATGTTTGCTGTGTTGCTGTTCAATGTTTGCTGTGTTGCTGTTCAATGTTTGCTGTGTTGCTGTTCAATGTTTGTTGTGTTGCTGTTCAATGTTTGCTGTGTTGCTGTTCAATGTTTGCTGTGTTGCTGTTCAATGTTTGCTGTGTTGCTGTTCAATGTTTGCTGTGTTGCTGTTCAATGTTTGTTGTGTTGCTGTTCAATGTTTGCTGTGTTGCTGTTCAATGTTTGCTGTGTTGCTGTTCAATGTTTGTTGTGTTGCTGTTCAATGTTTGCTGTGTTGCTGTTCAATGTTTGTTGTGTCGCTGTTCAATGTTTGTTGTGTTGCTGTTCAATGTTTGTTGTGTCGCTGTTCAATGTTTGTTGTGTTGCTGTTCAATGTTTGTTGTGTCGCTGTTCAATGTTTGTTGTGTTGCTGTTCAATGTTTGTTGTGTCGCTGTTCAATGTTTGTTGTGTCGCTGTTCAATGTTTGCTGTGTTGCTGTTCAATGTTTGTTGTGTCGCTGTTCAATGTTTGCTGTGTTGCTGTTCAATGTTTGTTGTGTCGCTGTTCAATGTTTGTTGTGTTGCTGTTCAATGTTTGTTGTGTCGCTGTTCAATGTTTGTTGTGTCGCTGTTCAATGTTTGCTGTGTTGCTGTTCAATGTTTGTTGTGTCGCTGTTCAATGTTTGCTGTGTTGCTGTTCAATGTTTGTTGTGTTGCTGTTCAATGTTTGTTGTGTTGCTGTTCAATGTTTGTTGTGTTGCTGTTCAATGTTTGTTGTGTTGCTGTTCAATGTTTGTTGTGTTGCTGTTCAATGTTTGTTGTGTTGCTGTTCAATGTTTGTTGTGTCGCTGTTCAATGTTTGCTGTGTCGCTGTTCAATGTTTGCTGTGTTGCTGTTCAATGTTTGTTGTGTTGCTGTTCAATGTTTGTTGTGTTGCTGTTCAATGTTTGTTGTGTTGCTGTTCAATGTTTGTTGTGTTGCTGTTCAATGTTTGTTGTGTCGCTGTTCAATGTTTGTTGTGTTGCTGTTCAATGTTTGTTGTGTTGCTGTTCAATGTTTGTTGTGTCGCTGTTCAATGTTTGTTGTGTTGCTGTTCAATGTTTGTTGTGTCGCTGTTCAATGTTTGTTGTGTCGCTGTTCAATGTTTGCTGTGTCGCTGTTCAATGTTTGTTGTGTTGCCTGTTCAATGTTTGTTGTGTTGCTGTTCAATGTTTGTTGTGTTGCTGTTCAATGTTTGTTGTGTTGCTGTTCAATGTTTGTTGTGTCGCTGTTCAATGTTTGTTGTGTTGCTGTTCAATGTTTGTTGTGTTGCTGTTCAATGTTTGCTGTGTTGCTGTTCAATGTTTGTTGTGTCGCTGTTCAATGTTTGTTGTGTTGCTGTTCAATGTTTGTTGTGTCGCTGTTCAATGTTTGTTGTGTTGCTGTTCAATGTTTGTTGTGTTGCTGTTCAATGTTTGTTGTGTCGCTGTTCAATGTTTGTTGTGTTGCTGTTCAATGTTTGTTGTGTTGCTGTTCAATGTTTGCTGTGTTGCTGTTCAATGTTTGCTGTGTTGCTGTTCAATGTTTGTTGTGTTGCTGTTCAATGTTTGTTGTGTTGCTGTTCAATGTTTGTTGTGTTGCTGTTCAATGTTTGTTGTGTCGCTGTTCAATGTTTGTTGTGTTGCTGTTCAATGTTTGTTGTGTCGCTGTTCAATGTTTGTTGTGTTGCTGTTCAATGTTTGTTGTGTTGCTGTTCAATGTTTGTTGTGTTATGATCCGCACTGTACTCACCGCGAGCTGCACAGGAAGTCGTACAGTGAGCGGTCTCCGGGGTCCTGTTTGGGTGTCCTCGCCGCCGCCTGTTCGGCCGTCACCGTGCGGCTACAAAAACAATAGAATTGACAAAAGCTTTGTCTAGCTTGCGCGTGCTAAATAAGCAAGTCCACAATAAACATGTGTAGTGGCCCAGCCAGGCGACAGGCTCCTGGGTCACCACAGACTTCGCGTGGACCGCCACGGAACCTCAGTCACCGGCACGCGTTGGACAGCCTCGTCAAGGGCCGCACGTGACGTCACCAGGCGGAGGATGTTGGTGCGCCATCTTAGGTGAGGAGCTCGCCGTCAGCCTCCCCGCAAGTCACATGGCAACAGCGGCTCGGGGAGATGACGTCACAGCGTAAACAATAGGCGGAGTCGGGGACAATGACGCACGTGGGTGGATTCCGACCATTCGCGAGGAGCTCGACATCAACACTCGCGCGCTCTCCAGCCAATGGCACAGAGGGGGGCGGGGACACGTGCAGGGGCTTAGTAGTCAATTGGGCGGGGTCTAAAAATTAAGGCGGGGCCATTGGTGAAGTGGCTGGGTCACGGCTGTAAATGGGCGGGGCTATGGGGAGTGAGGGGCGGGGCTAGGGAGTGAGGGGCGGGGCTAGGAAGTGAGGGGCGGGGCTAGGGAGTGAGGGGCGGGGCTAGGGAGTGAGGGGCGGGCCTTGAGACGTCAGGAGGAAATGGCAGCGGCGCCCGCGGCTTTGGGCCGCACGCTCCGATAGCGACAACAACAGCGAGAACAACAACAACAACAGTAACTACAACAGCATAAACGACAACAACTGCGTGGTCAACAACGCGAACATCCACGACAACAAAGACAACAACTCCGTGAGCGACGGCAGCGGCGGCAAGAGCGACTGCACGACTTGACAAACGACATCAACAACAAAAACATCAACATCGCCACACCACCAGCTACTACAGCGACTACAGCAACAACAGAGCCAGGCACCACGTCGACAGCGAAGGCACCAACCACCACCACCGCATCATCATCAACAACAACAACAAAGAAGAGTGGTCACGCACCCGGCCCGACCAGGCCGCCGTGGTGGTGGTGGTGGTCACCGCGGTCGTGGTTGTGCTCGAGGGGGAGGAGGTTGTGGCAGCCGTGGCGATCGCCATGTGCGAGGCGGAGGAGCGCGCGGACAGCCTGGAGGGGTGGGTGGCCATCCGCGCCGACGCCTTCAAGGAGCAGGCGCGGCGCCGCGTGGCCTTCATGGTGGCGTGGAACGACGTGGAGGAGAAGGCGGCCATCAGCTGCCACGACCGCACGGCCCAGCGGGAGCGGGCCCTGAGGACGGCGCGGGGTGGCCCTGGGCAGCAGCAGGAGGTGGAGGAGGTGGGAGACACGAGCTGGGCCGGCCTCTTCTCGTGCGAGGAGCTGCGCGGCCTCCACGTGCAGCTGAGCGCGCTGAGTCCCGCGCTCGAGGCCTGGGTCCCGGCCTTCCCCGAGTCGCCCTCGGGGGTCTGGGCGCTGCTGTTCCCGGCCCACGCCGGGCGACTTCGCGACCCCGAGCGGGAGGCGCTCTGCTCGGCGCTGCAGCTCTACCTGGCGGCGGCTCTGGACGCGTGCGGCTGGACCGTGCTGCGGGAGCTCATGTTCGGGCAGGAGGACGAGCTGGAGCGATACTACGAGAGCCTCAGCGACCTGCGGCGCGCCGGGCACGAGGCGGCCCTCACGCGGGCCAAGGCCGCGCTCAGGGAGGTGAGAGAGAGAGACGGGGGGGGAGGTTGGGGGTGTCGCGTGGGGTCGTGGTCTTGGCTCGTGTCAAGTGTCGTGAAGTCACGCGGTCTCGGGCTGCTGGCGTCTCGAGATCAGGGTTTCGGGGTATTCGGACTTCAAGAACTAGGGTCACGGGGTCAAGGTCACAGGATATTCGGATCTCAAGATCGGGGTCACGGGGTCAGGGTTTCGTGGTTTGTGAGGTTATCATGAGGGGGACCATGGGCTGAGTGTTTGCCCCCTTATTGGCAGTGGTCCCGAGCCACGTGGTATTCCTAGTCGGGTCTCGTGGTCTGCTGAACTGTTGCCATGGTTTGGATGAGGGTCGTGACCTCTTGGCGTGAGGGTCAGAGGGGATTATGTTCACGGGGACAGCGTCTGTTGTCAGCGCCCCTGGCAGCTGGCCGAGGGGATCAGTGGCGGGCTCTAAGATGGGCCCCTTCACGGACACTCGCCCCCACCGAGACCTGGTTCCCTTTGTCACCGGCAAGGCCTTTGTGATTGGAACAACAGGGGGACACAGTGAGAGAGACGGGGGTCCCGGGACGGGTGGAAAGTGGCGGTGGGCGGCTCGTTGGGTTGCTGCTGCTGCCGCCGCTGACTTGCCATCGACGGTGGCGCAGAGGCGGCCGCCTGGCTCAAAGGTCGGAGCGCCGAACCCACACCGCCGAGAGCCTGAGTTCACACCCCCCGGCTTGCAGGGGGCCGGTCTCGGCTAGGTCACAAAACACCATCAAATACAATTTGATTCTGCGCTCAATTTGGCCAAATTCCAGTCCCGAGAATATAAACGATTGGCGAGAGTGTGATGCGGTAACATCCGTCTATGCGGCAGTGCAGGGGTTAAAGCAGTGCCCTCAACTATGAGGACAAGAGTTCACGTGAAGGGATTTCAGAAGCAGCTCTGTAGTATCTGCTTCTGTGGGCCATTCTCTCACAGTCTGGTCGCCCTGCCTTGCGAGAGATCCGAAGTTATTGTTTGTTTTGTGACCCTGATAGCGCGATAGGGATAAAGTTGGGGAAGCACATAAAGGCATTTGTCTGGCACGGTGGCCTCTGTGGTCCCTGTGTCATGGTGAGTGTGTGTAGTGGGGGTGGTGAGTGGGTGTGGGGGTGGTGAGTGGGTGTAGTGGAGGTGGTGGGTGTGTGTAGTGGGGGTGGTGAGTGGGTGTAGTGGAGGTGGTGGGTGTGTGTAGTGGGGGTGGTGAGTGTGTGTAGTGGAGGTGGTGGGTGTGTGTAGTGGGGGTGGTGAGTGTGTGTAGTGGGTGGTGGTGAGTGTGTGTAGTGGTGAGCATGGTGGTGGTGAGTGTGTGTAGTGGTGAGCATGGTGGTGGTGAGCAGTCCGCTGTAATTATTCATGTGTTCGTCACCTGCACTCATTGTTCTGGTTTCCTGGATGAAGCTGCATGACCCCCCCACCCCCACCGGGCTCCTCACCCCCCTAATCTGGCTCACCTATCGCCCCCACCTGGCGAACCAGCCCCCTCCCCCCTCCCCTAATCTGGCTCACCTGTCGCCTGAGCACGTGACGTCGTCGGCAGCATAGTCACGCGGAAGCTGTGTCGCTGTGTCACGCAAAAAGACAACGACCCCCGTATAGCCTCAACAGACTGTTGGAGCAAGTGCTGTTAGCGAGTAGCACTTATGAAGGTCGGCACGGTACACGAGGGGGTGGTGTGGCCAGACCCACGCCCGGCCGCCTTTGTCTCTTTACACATTGTACCAGGTACTCATTTGAGGCTAAGTCGACCGAGGGGAGGCCCATGACCCGTTTAGATAAAACTGGTGTTGGCTTTGGGTAGGAATTGTTTTCCTAACGCAGTGCACGAACAACTGCGCCACCTTTTCCCATCCACATGCACGTGTACACAGCCGCCCTACACGCGTGTACTGACTATACATGCACGGACACGACAAATTCACCTGTCGTGTT
>NW_027614907.1:0-18665 GCF_965212315.1 Lampetra planeri | reverse complement strand
GAGTAATTTAAATAATTATTGATATGTACAAACACTAAACACACATTTATGTGATATTCAGGAAACAGCATATGTGATGTTCAGCAAACTATCATAATTTGAATGCTGCCTGAAACTATCAAATGAAACGTTTTCAAAGTCAACGTTTTCTTGACAGACCTTGAACTATGAAGACAGTGCTTGGAGCGCTGCAGTTCCACAGGTCTGGAATTTTGACCGTTCCTCTTTGTCTTTCAGAGCAGAGATAACAATGTTTGACCGGACTTTGCTGATGCCATTTGTTCATTTGCTGTGAGCCCCAATGACTTAATCCTTGTTTGTATGTATGTATTTCATATCAGCTGATCTTGCATGGCGTATTTGCAAAGCCCACCCTGTGGGAATGATCAGTTGAGGTGATACATATGCTCACCTGTGCAGGCAACTTGGTGAATATCTCTGCTGTGTTCTGTTTGTGTGCATCAAATCTTCTCTTCATGTGTTGGTTGGTGTTCTGACTTTGTCATTGCTTCTGGGTAGACGTTATCGCCCACCCCACAAATCCCAGTGGAATGTAGGTTTGTATCTCTGCCAGAGGGTTGTGAATTACATTTGACAAGACCAAACTTTTTTTTCCTGCAGTTTTATCTATATTGTAGTATTTCAGTTGCTTTTCTTGATTTGACAACCTCACAACTGTCTCTATTTGCCACTGTTAGATGTAGTAATTTTGTGTTTTTATGAAATATCAGACATCAAACACTGTGTATGTTCAAGGCTCCGGTGAGATGGCATCATATCCCACTCGTATTAATATTATATAGAACATATGATGTTTTTTTATTATTCAAAGTTGAATTTTGCGCCAGTACAGGGTAATTCACACCTTCACATTAGAACCTAACATATATAGTAAATATTTAGTCTCAGCTATACCATCTCCTCTCATATCCTGTTGTTTTCACAAGACTCTATTACATCAGCGGTCCCATGGCCCCCTCTCTTCCCTTCTGTTATTATTAATTCGCCAACATCTGCTTGCATTAAGCTGTCTCTGTCTTTTGTTCGTCTCTTTTGTTTTTTAATAGTGATTCAATAAATAATAATGATTTAAAAATATTTTTAATAAAACACATTCCTATATTTTATCTTGCATATTATATTCATGAGTGGTAACTTTTAACACCCTCATTTATTATTCTCACTATATCACACTATATAAATGAAATGGACACTTTTAAAGGAACTGGATATGGAACATATGGACAGGGATCGGCAAACACATTTAGTCTTGGTGCAGTCTATTTCTAACCCTGGATTTACACCGGCTGCGTGTGCGTTGCGTTGCGTCTCCGATCCGTCTTTGCTCCGTCAGCGCGCTCCGTCCATTTACACCGGATGCGTTTGTACTGCGTCGCGGCTCCGGTCCGACAGTCACGTGACCGACAAGTTCGCGCTGTGGAAAACACGTATAATCACGCGAAACTTCATGTATGTGTGATAAATCCAGGAAGAAACACAAAGTGTCTCCGGGTGGGAGACACTGAGGAGAGTCGGAATTACTTGTGTTTGACTTTTTTTTCGGTGTTTTGTGCTTTTACCAGGAGAAAGTAGCTCGTTCGTAAATAAATACTCTTAATAAATGTACTGTGATGAAAGTTCTGGTGAAATAGTGTGAAATACGATCTGGCGTCAACGCCAAGCGTTTTATTGTGAAAAGTAACCGGATATTTATTTGTTTCTGTGTTGGACTTCCTGCCCGCTCGATGGATTTTGTGCTAGATTTATGCGTCTCAGCTCCGGCATCCGTCAGAAATAGAACCTCTGCGTATTTTCGACGCAGCGCTCCGGACTGACGGAGCTGAGACGGATCGGAGACGCAACGCAACGCAGTCGGTGTAAATGGACACATTGATTAGAATGGAAACGTATTTGATCCGGCGCCGTGCCGGATCGGAGATGCAACGCACACGCATCCGGTGTAAATCCAGGGTAAGCAATTCAAAATTGGGCCAAAACATCACATCTGGTCACAATTGTTTTTCAGTATGTAAAGTATGATATCTTGGGCAGAAATGTATAATTTAAAAATATTTGTGTTGTGGGTTTGTTAGTGTTCATTATCAGAACTCATTTTCTTTCTCTCCGTTCCAGGGGGCGAGCCTGTTCCTGTTTTTGAACTAGGATACTTGTCTTGATTTGGTCTTTGGTTTGTTTTTGTTTTGTTGCATTTGGTTTTCAACCTCTGTCTCCCCTCTCACTCAGGGCAGTGCGGAGGGGCGGGGCCAGTTCTCAGCAGTTACCTCATTGGTCCCACCTTCCTGTTTCTCTGCAATTAGCCTGGCTACTTAAGCCACGTCCAAACATTCCCCCTGTGCCACATGATTGACTTGCATGCCTTCAGTCTCAGCTACATTCACAAGAACCTGCCTTGCCTCCTGTGCCCTTTTCTACAGCGTTACCTTTTGTGTGCTAGTGAGTTTTTCCTCCTGGACAAGTTGAGTTTTGCTAGTTTCTCCCCTTGTGGTACTTTGAGTTGTGTTTTTGGAATGAACTGTGGTCAACATCTCAATCTGCACTTGGGTCCTGGCTCTCCACACGTGTCAGGGTTAATGCTGATGATTCTGTAGTCATTTGTTTTTGTAAAATGAAACAGTATTTGCATTATTATTATTAGTCGTGTCTGTGAAGGTTCTCATTCATCCAGGTTATGGTATCTTGCTGGGTTAAATCATAGGCAACTGGACTTCTAGATTACTCAAAGACCAAAGACGTTTTTCCACTCATCCGTGAACCTTCTTCAGTTCTGAACTGACTAGTGGGGAGTCCTACTACTAGTACTAAGTTGGGTTGTTACCTCACACAAAGGAGTGTGGGTATCGGGACACCCTCCCTGGCTGTCAGTCATCTGAGCAGTTTTAGGATTAACAATTTAACGACCCTGAGATCTTTCTATGTGGAGTTGTCATGCTCTCCTGTGTCTGTGTGGGTTCTCTACAGGTACTCTGGTTTCCACTCACCTCCAAAATCACTGAGGTTAATTGGTCACTCTAAATGACCTGTAGGTGTGACATTCACTCGTTAACAGCTGGGATCAGATCTAGCACAACTGAGACCTGTAACCAGAGCAGTGGATGATAAATGAATGTTACAGAAATATAAAAACATTATGACTATCCAGACAAAAAAGTCCAGAGTGCTCAGATGTTCATCCGAAACATGCGACAAAGGTGCTCTTTTGTGGGAAAACAAGGCCTTAACAAAGGAAACTCCAAAGCAGCCTTCTTAAAATATAAAAAAAACCCTCATTTTGAATGGCTATAACAGAGTAAGAGTTTGACATGTGGGTTACAGCCCACACATTTCCGCCTCAGCCTTTATCAGGGTGTAACACCCCAGCACAAAGATTCTTCTTAAAGAAGATAATTGGTGTCATCTGGGTATGTAGGAGGACAAAGGAAACATGATTAGACAGATTATGACCAATAAATGGCTCCACCATTTGTGAAACATACAGGAAAATAATATCTGTAATGATAGCGTTTCAAAAAAGGACGGAAATCAATGTCTTCATTCAAACCTGGATAGAGCGTAGCTATCATTTGGTAATTTTTTTTTGGAGACTTTCTAGGCCTTCAACCATAAGTGAGCCTGTGCTGCTGTCATGTGCTTCAAAAAAGTGCTTTGCTATTGAGTAATCAAAGTTTGCTTTTATGATTGCATATTCATGCTCTGAAACGGATGTCTTTGAAATGATATTTAGTGCAGCCTATTTAAAAACAACCACAGGTACAAGACAATCGGTGGAACAACAAGCATGGTGCTGCTTCAGTGAATGAATGACTTCATCACTGAATTGTTCTTTGACATTAGCACAATGATTTTAAAGTTCCCTTAACTGATCGATGAAGCCATCGATCATTTTATTATATTTTATTATACTATTATTTATTATTAAGCCACCGATCATTTTATTATTATTATTTTTGTATCTGGTGCAGAGAGATGGCTTGTCACCAGCCTGTCATGGTCTGGACAGAGGGTCACTATATTCTAGATGTCACACACGGGTGTGTGTTTTGGGTGAAACTAAGAGTGGGTGTGTCTGGTGTCTGTGGGTGTGTCTGGCGGGTGTGTCTGAGTGTTTAATTGCAGAATGCACATCACCTTGGAGGCAGCTGGGAATGGATAAAAGGCGGCAGAGGACAACGAATTTCTCTCGCTCTGACTCTGTGCGCCTGGAGAAGACCCCTGTGATCCAGCCTGACCGTGTGCCACCCTGACAGTGTTTTGCCTCCTGGTTGTCTGTTTTAGTTTGTTTTAGCCCTCCTGGTGACGTTGAGTGGTTTATCTTTGTTAGTCGTCCTCTGTTTTGAGAGGATTGTTTTTTGTTGGCAAGAAGTTGTTAATGGTCCTTTGTTTTGTAAGGATTGTCCTTTATTTATTTTAAGAATCCAGTTGTAGGTTTTGGTTATGCCTAGGTGACCTGCCCAAATGTGCACATGCTGTCGGCAGCTACCTGGAACCACTACCTGATACACCACTCCGAAGCACTCCTCTGGCTCACCAAGTACACGTTGAGCTGGAGCTGTCCACTGTCTCATCAACACACCATTCTCAACAAAAAATGGCTGCTTCTCATTACATTGTGACCTTTCGACTACGGCAGCCCAGCACTTGGTCAGCGACGGGTCGTTAGCCTGAGCTTTTATGAGGGCCGCACGTGTCAATGGTACCGCTGAGCTGGTCTCAGATGTCATTCCCGGCTCCACGTCACCACTACTCACAACTTCTCCACTGGAAGGCAGAGGATGCCCTGAAAACAGAGAAGCTAACAGTGAGTCAGCCAGGTTAACCTCCTGCGGTTGCTTACGAGTCTGAGCTCGGGTAAGCATACTAGCCACTGATAGCTCTGGGTGATGTGCCAATATCTCATCTTGCAGCTCATGGAGGGGAACATTTACCACTTGGGGAACAGGATAAACCTTTCCCCCTGCAATGTCATTGCCCATAATAAATGAATCAACACCATTAATTGGGAACTCTGTGCGCACACCTACAGTGAAAAAAAAACAGTCACTACACCGGAAACCACATGTATACGGTGCAGGGGTGCTGGTACAAATCCCATCTCGATACCCCGTACAACGGCACTTACATTAGATCGCAGACCTGAGGGCAGAACATGGGAGAGGATGAGAGACTGAGAGCAAGCAGTATCATGCAAAATTTTTACTGGACGCTGATCTTCAACTTTTCCTGTCAGAGACACATAACCATCAAACGTGAAAGGTTTGAAACTGTCAGGCACTTCAGGAGCTAAGGACTCAGTGGACCCCCTACCCTCTCTGCCTGTGTCTCTCTTCCACTGCCCCTCTCTGTCTCTTACCTGAACGGGGAAAGAGAGAAAACAGTGCAATTATTTCTTCCCCCTCCCGCGATCTTGGAGCCTCTGATCACCAAAAAAAGTTGCTAGATTTGTCGCTAGTCGCTTTTGTCTAATTTTCTCGCTAGTGGGGTCAAGAAAGTAGCTAAAAATAGCGACAAAGTTGCTAAGTTGGCAACACTGGGTCTATCCTGTCTGTCCCGCCGAGTAGGACCTGACAAAGTATCACATTCCCCGGTGGGCTGGTTTGGTAAAATGCTCACTGACAGTGCGTCTTACAAACAGGGTTTTATGAGTGAGTGTAAACTCCTCAGCAAGTGTTGCGGCCTGCTGCAGGGTGGAAACCTTTTGCTCATTTAAATAAACTGCTGTGCGCTCAGGCCCAATCATTTGCTTTACAACCTACACACCACCAATCAAAAAGAATTCCTTTCTCCCTGGCAAAATCAACATACGACTGGCTCCTGCAACTTCCTCACTCTGTGTCTAGTGCTTACCACCCCGAATCCCAAGGTGCTCTGGAACGCTGGCATCAAACATTGAAATCAATGTTGCGAAATTGTTATGAATCTGGCAAGGATTGGGATGAGGGGCTACCATTTGTCCTGTTCGCTATCTGTGACGCTAAACAAGAGTCTTTAGGGTTTAGCCCAGCAGAGCTGGTATTTGGACATGATGTGCGTGGCCCACTTAAAGTGCTACAGGAACAGCTGGTGTGCGCTCTTCTCCAAAGATGGATGTGCCATCATTTGTGTCTCGGTGTAGAAAGAGGCTGAAATGTGTAGTTAAGTATGCTAAGGAGTCGCTTGCCTGTTCTCAGGCGTCCAGGACGTAACACTAGACTTAAATCATTAGATTCAAATCAGAATTAGAATCTTTTACAGCGTTTGCACAAGAACTATATTGTGTGGTAAAGTAAATTTGCTCAGGTTTAGATATTTTTGTTGTTGTTAAGAGCTCAGAACGAGGTATAGATTGTTCAGACTGCTTATGGGGAGAAAAAAAAAGCCCAATTTTAGCCTCGTAGCCTCTGTGCAAATCAGTTTGACATAATTTTTGCTTGCTTTTCAAATTGTCGCAAAATACGTCACAGCCATTGAAAAAAGGTATGTTGTCCTTCAGCCATTTAGGGTGGAAACCTTCAGTACTTTTTGTCTGTTTTTCGGTATACTGTGGTGTGAAGTTTGCCACGCTACTGTTTTGAGACTATCCAATGCACAGTTTTGTTTCTGTTGTTAGTATTCACATTGTTAAAAAACAATGGGAGTTCCTCCTCAGAACTTGTCCAAAGAAACAAAATGTCATCAATATACCTTATCATTATATCTGGTCTGAAGAACTTTTTCCCCATAGTCTCAAATAAAGAGGCATAATTAGGAGGGAAAACAGGCCCCCCATGGCAGTACCTCTATCTTGAATATAGTTGATTGTGGAAAAGGAATACATTGGGGTTGTTTTTTTTTTTTTTTAGAATCGATTCAGTGAGCTGTAGAATGACATCAGGAGTCCACAGGTCTGCTATGTAAAAATATTCTACTGCATTTAATCCATCATCATTGTTAATGTTGGTATGCAAGGACTCTAAATCTTAAGTTACCAGAAAAAAAAATCACACATGACTATATTGTATTTGTATTTTTGTCCATTGCCATCCTGCTGCTGCCCATTTGTTGTTGGCTATTTGTCATTTCCAGGTACAGAATATATCATATATATCATATCAGAATATATGTAAACAATTGAGTTAAAGATATTTAATTAAACAGCTTTGGATTTGATGGTTTTTTTTGTTTCTGTGAAATTAATCAAATATAAAAAAATGTTAAATCACATTTTTGAAATAATCTGCTTGGACAGGTATGTCTGGCGGGCCAGTTTTGGCCCATCAGTCACAACTTGCCCTTCCATTTACTTTCTCATTTGACCAAACTGCTGCTCAGCTTTAGAATTTTCTTGTAATGCAAACTCCGAGGCATGTTCAGCATGTTCAGTTTTAGATGGTGTGCATATTTCTTTTCTAGTATTTACTTTGATGTTTGTGTTGACTCATGAGAAGCAGATAGAGTTGGGGCCCCAAAGCACCAGGCATGCATGTCTTGCAACCTCCATATTGACTGAATTTTAAACTTCAGTCACTGCTTTCTTAAATCAAGAAACTGTATATGCTGGGGCCCAAACAAGTATGCAAGAGGGCATCGTTTGGGGAAGAGAGTACTCAGACATCAAATCAACCTCAACAAGCTATCCTGTGAATACCAGACAACTCCCGTCACACACGCCGCTCATAAAACACAACACATCATTTACAGACTTTGCCAATATTGTGCCTGACATATACAGTTGTCTCCTCTACTTGCTCGACCTATGCAGAGGTGGCTTGACTGTATGATCAGCTCAACTAAGGTTTGGGAGACAACTGGATTGTGCTAATGAGTTGCACTTTATTGACTTTCTTACACAAGAAAATAACAAAACTGCAGAGAAAGGCAAAAGGACAAGGAAATGAACCTGACTAAGATAATATGAATTGTTTATTATTGCCTCTGAATATCTTTGTGCCTGCATTTGCAAAAAACCTCAATGCTCATTTTCACCAATCCTGGTGAAATGGTAAAATTAATTTTTAATGACCTGAGTTGCCTTGATAGCTTTTACAACAACAGCAAAATCACTGTGGACAAACTTTGAAGAGAAGCGTCATCTAGTCTGCCGCACTGTCACAGGATGCACCTTTACTTTAACATGTGCTATGAGTTTGTCTGATTAGACATTTCATCCAGTTTCAAACAAAATCTGGGTACTTGAGCATGAATAGCAGACCAGCAGCCATAGATTATCCAGCATCACTCATTGTGATGTGTAGGCAGGTTACTGAATTTTGCATTTCAATCATGATGCCTCTGCACATACGGAGGATTTAAATTTCAGCCTTGTTTTTGCAACCCATTGATTTATTGTCATCATAATCTCACCCCAGTTGACAGCTGACCTCTCATCACGACTGACTTGTTTGTTTACTCAACCATTAGCCCCCAGGATGAACAAGTGTCAGTGGAGGCGTGAATGTTAGTATCACATGTACAATCGCTAGCAGGTGAAGAGATATTAATATTGACTGATCCTCTCAGAAAGAGGTTGTGTGTGAGTACAGTCCTATTATTACAGCTGCCCTTTACAAGCATGTTAGCTGTGACTGGAATGACTGAAACACTTTTCCAGGCACAGCATTTCCTGGTTTAAATATTAATGTCTCTTAATGCAGAAAGCTCCTGTGATACCATATTTATAACTGGAAGAAATAAATGTCTGAGTATGCTGGTTTTAATAATGCCCTCTACATTAATTTGGAATATGCAAATATTCTTTTTGAGTAATACGATTTCCCGTCCATAATTTATATATACTGACACAATAGTCTACAAACAGTAAGATGTAGAGCTTTCGAAAACAAATACATGACTTAAATTGATGTTGGTTTATTCAGAATTTGGTTGAATGTATAAAGCATGAATTGATGAAGCATGTCTATGCTCTGTGATATGCAGCCTCACAACACACACACACACAGATGAGACCTCTGAGCGTCTCTTTCTTGTGTTACTCACCACGATTTCCTCCACAGTGTCACATCGTTTTTTAGTTAACATGATAAGACACAGGATAATCTTCAATCACCCTGACCTCACTTTGATTCCGGTCTTGTCCATGGTGGCAGGGAGAGGGCTGATGGAGAGCAAGTGGCGTCAATGTGTTACTGCATATGAGGCCTGAATTTGTGAAGACAATACACCGGCTCCATTACACCAACTGTCACATTCTGTTTCATATATCAAACTGATAGCTGGCTCGTTTGGCTATGAGACATGTAGGATTATGCACTCTGAGGAGATGGACAAATAGAGTAGACAGATCTGTTAGGCTCACTTATCGAGGGGGCTAGAGTCCTGTCATAAGATTGTCTTACCCCCCTTTGAAACTCTTGTTACTCACCACTCATCCAAAGAATGCATTTAAAAGTATGTGTGGCTCCCACACTGCTCCACAGAGTTCTTGCAATGAAACCAACATAAGTGCATCATTGCTTCCATTGTTGTCTGTGACTGACAGCACAGAGCATCAAGTGCTCCTTTGCTCAAAAATAAGTGCATGGTGCTAGATCGAAAAAAAGAGAAACATATGTAGATGCATCTTAAATACAGTGTTGAAATTCAGCCTGAAACACCAGCAGTCATTGCAGAGAAACGTGCCCTGAGCAACTAAGTTGTTCTTAGAAAATGTATTTGTATTATTCATGAAAGTCACTCCTCGTCTAAAAGGGCCACTGTTATCCTATATCGAACTGCATGCCTCAATGATGTATCATTCCTCCCCCTCCCTAAGATTGGCACAGAGAACACCTTGAATACCAGTATGTGCATTAACATATCCACAGCATTAATCAAAGCTCTAGTATGCGCCTGGAGCCAAAGTCAGACAAAAAGAGACATGTAACAGCTGCTTTCAACATCAAGATTGGCTGTTTTATAAACAGTGAATGACATAGAAACAGTGTTTTCATCCCAAAGAGATCCATTTATTGTGAGTGGACTGTGATGTATTTATGTATTTACTAGGGAAACAATTCCTCGAGTAACTTGCTTACTAATGCCGTCCAGGCAAAAAGGCTTTGACTCAAGGTCAGAGATTGTCTGGTGTTTAAATCTTGTTGGGTTAAATCGTAGGCAACTGGACTTCTAGTTTACTTGAAGATGTTTCGCCACTCATCCGAGAAGCTTCTTCAGTTCTGGTGTTTAGATAAAACTCCCATGTTTTTATTGGAGGATTGAGTGGCACTAATGCTCCAAAATGTATGCTGACCGCTGCCCACAGAGAAGAAGACTACAAAGAACAAGATGACAGCACAAATCAGTGACAACCGGGAACTAGCTGACAAAGACACAATGTAGCAGAGGCGGTCAAAATGTTGGTGTCACGATGGATTATATTCATTTTGTTATGCATTTCTGGTTAGATGTAAATGACATTTTGTTTCTAACCTGTGCAATAACAAGGAGTGCATTTACAAATGCATAATACGATAATTTACTCATTTACATGATAATTATAAGAACAGAATGAACAGGATGGTTGTATGTAAAGAAATAACAAGTAAGCACCGGTAGCACCTTGGAGGCAGGAGGCGAGATGAAAACAATCCCGGGTGATGTTTTTTGCTCTTCTGCCATAACATTTTGTGAAGAGGTCCTGGACATCAGGTTCCCAAGACACGTTGGGCCATTTTCCACCACCCTCTGCAGTGCCTCGCAATCTGCAACATGGCAGTTTGCATACCAGACTGACTGGCAGATGGCCAGGATGGTCTTTATGGGGCAGTGGTAGATGTTCACAAAGATGTCTGAGGAGAGGTGTTTTTTTCTTCAGAATCCTCAAGAACTGGAGAAATGATCACTGACCAAAAATTTACTTGACCAAAAATACAGCAGATCAGTAAACTTGACTCAAATACAAATGTTTGCCATATTTAAAGCTTCTAAGCAACACACTAATATCACAACACACTAAAAAATGTACTGTGCACCCCAGGTAAATGTATGTGACACCATTTTAACCAACCCGCACCATGCTTGGAGAAACACACACACACAAAACCAACTCCACATTGTCCTGGAAACACATTCATACACATTTAAAGACACACGAAAGACCTTCAACCTGACGTTAAAAAGAGAAATGCTCAGACTGGCACAGCAGCTTTCATGTTTGCTTCGCTCAGCAGAATCAGGAAGTCATCCTTGGTTCTCAAGGTGATCACTATTTTTCAATAAATAATAACAGACTTTAGCCCATTATAGACGGGAGGTGGCACGCTCATCTTCGCACAACGGGCGGTGGCACATGTCTTTCTATCTAAGCACTGGTAGTGTCGCCAACTCCTGAGGAAAAAAACAAAATAAACTTAGGAATCGACAGAAGAAAGTCCACTGGTAGTTCTGTGTTTGTTTTACATCCTGCTCTGTAACCAGCGGGGGATCAGCGACTTTGTTCCAGTTCCAGCGCAGTTCATTTTTCAGTGTGGATTCAGAGCGGTGAGGGAGCCTCTGCTGTCTGCTCTGGATGCAGCAGCAGGGACTGATGGGAGCTGACCGCCTGTGAGAGCTTTGGAATGGGGGAGGGGCTCATGCAGTCCCCCGCTGGCCGCAACACAAAGAACAGAAAGGTACTGGAGCAATATGTGCTGCTGACTCAGGGACTCGCCACCAGAAAAGTCTCTTATAACACCAGTAAAAGAGAAGCTAGTTGCTCTTATGAAAATATGTTGTTGGAATGGTCTGAAAAGTTGTTAAATATAGTGACAAAATCACTAAATTGGAAACACTGAGGACGGGATGACGTTCACGTCCTTTTGTAGTGAAGCTGTATTTTTGCACCTATTTCCTGTCTCGAAGCCAATGAAGTCATTCAGGATACACACGTGGAATCTCCCAATGTGTGTATCCTGAATTATTCATTGGCTGACAGCAGGGTTGTCCAAACCGAAAAACGAGCTGCTGATTTGAGTCAGGTGTGTAGGAGCAGGGTGACGTCGAAAACCTGCAGGATAGGTGGCACTGTAGGACCGGTTTGGACACCTCGTCTCGAGAAAGGAAATAGGTGGGAAAATACGGCTTCACTACAAAATGACGTGATCCCGCTCTAAAAGGTAAAAGATGCGCGCCACCTCCCATCTACAGTATAATGGGTTAAAACATGTCACTGAGCATTTTAAGTCCACCAGACAAATTCAAAATGGAGCCGGACAAAACAAACAGAACTGACCAAAACATTTAAATGTTTGTGATCATTTCCAACTGAAACAATGTTAATTCTGCCTTTCAGTGAACTTAACATCACAACAATGATGCTAAAGCACCTCAAGCACACAGTTTGTACAGCCAGTCCACTGTGGACACGCAGAACGCTCACGTCTACAGCGTAAAGAAACGTTGGGAAAATCAATTAATTGTTGACAATGGAGAAACTTCAAGTGCCGTTGCTAGACTGTTTATGACTGACACCACTGACCTAAACCTGCAATGAAAACATATCTGATTCTCTCCGTTGTATATTTAATATTGTGCTTCAATAGAGGAAATGTTTTACATCAGATTATAATTACTTGGTTGGTAAAATAATCAATAGTTGTTGCTCTAATTTGCATATACTTATTGACATTTTTTTGTCGAGTAGAGAAAGTAGGACGCATGTCATGTAGGAAAGTACACACGAAAGTATGACACACGTCTTCGGCTGTTTGATCGGGAGCACCCACTAAAGAGTGGATCTATTGTATTTCGTCAAAGTCGTGGCTGAGACGCGGCGATATTCCTCAGAGCAGATTGAATTTCAAATACGACACCACAACCATCAGTGCATTAATGTTACATCACAATTTGTTAGCTTAGAATTTCATTACAAAGGATTAAAAGGACCAAAAAGATTCTGACACTGAATTCTTCAGATTGCTGAAGTGATTCCATGATAGTGCTCGACTTTTAGTGCAATAGAGAGCAGGTAGAATTTCAAACAGATGAAACCACTCAAAATTTGTCCTGTTGCAGGAAACGCTATGCACAGGATGAAAGGCAACCAGCAGGGGTTTCAATCCAGACTCTGCATGTGCCAGGAGTTAACAAGGCCATTTTACTGAGCCTCATGTCACCAAAGAGATTAATTCACTTGACACTCTTCAGAGTAACACTGATTGGCTCTTGGAATCACAGAGGCTTTTATCTCTTTCACACAATGAAAGAGAAAGAACTTTCAGCAGTACCAAATTCCAACTCAGTGTCTGACCTTCCTTTTATGAATGTGCTTGGTTCTCTTGACCCCTTTGTTGTTGTTGTTTTCTCCAGGATTGTTTCCAGTGTGTGTTTGCTCTACTCGAGTTTGAGTTTGCACAGCATTACACATTCTTGAAGTAACATCTCATTTTCATCTCAATCAAAAATATGTACTGAACGCGCAACAGCAATGCTCCATTAAGAGTAATCAGTTTTATGAGGTGAACACGTTAGAGAATAATATTCCATTATATGGACAATAAAACCATGGAAGTGCAATCAATCGGTTGAAAACGAGATCATCAATCAGCAGCAGCTGCCTAAATATTATTCAGTGGATCATCCATTAATACACTGCATGTCAAAGGTGAAGAAGACTGATACAGGAGAGGTATGGCCTTACAGATAAATAAAAGCAGGAGACGGATCGAAGACAGTTATGCACGTCATATTTATTTTAATAATACTTTTTAATAAATAACAACATGATATGGCTCCTGTCTCCTTGCCTCCACACCCCTGCCTGTCGTGGGGGTGTGGCCGCCAGCGCAGCCATGCCGGTCCAACCGGTGCTCTGTTCCTTTTTTCCACTCCACAGACCCCAGGCTCGCAGTGGCTGCTCCCCGCCTGCCTGTTGGTCTCGTTGGATTGCTCCATCAGTTTTGCTACATTTTGGCACGACAGACTGTGGCAGTTTTGGGTTCTTGCGAATAAAAGCCTTTTCGGCTCCTCTGTGACTTGCGCTTGGCTCCTACTCCAACCCCCGACATAAGTCAATACATGGGATTATTGTTCCATAAGGTGTAGAAACCTGCACCTACCCAATATTTATCAACAGCTCCACCAAATGAAACAGCACCCTGTGTAGTCTGCTGTATGCACACACAGTGTGATGACACGGGAGCGTTGGCGGAGATACAATCTCTATTTTCAGCTTAAAATTAAACAGTACTTAAATGATACTGCATCTATTACTTTAAATTAGAAACTAAATTAAATTATCACATGAAAAGCTGTTGTTTCATACAAATTAGATTTTCATGATGGCGGCAGTATGTGCATGTATTTACCAGTGTCGTACATCATGGTCATATTGTGAGTAAAAGTGGATTGCTTCACTTCCTTCCTTTCTTTCACTTCCCTTGACAAAATGAATCAATAAAAAAACCATACACATCATTACAAACTCCGGGATGTTTGAGAAAATGTCATTCACAGCTTACAGATGAAGTGATTGACCAGATTTGAAAATGTCTTCAGTAAATATCAAATGTATTTGGACACGTCTGATAATTTCATTAATGCATGGTTTTAAGTCATTTCTATCACCAGAGTATTTATTTATCTTACTCTCTGTTATGGCTCTCATTTTTGCCATGACCCTGCACTGGTGTCTTGACTAGTGAAAACGCCACTAAGGCATCACAAGACCTTTCTGGAACCTTAGGCCAGCTACACAGTGGATGCTCTCATTCACTTTTGGAAAATGGATTTGATGGCACAGTCTCTCACAGGTTCTACAGCTTCATAGGATCACCACAATCATTGACCTCCACTTTGTGAAAGTCACAGTCTAAGATTCAAATGCCAACCCTCAACACCAGATCGAAGAAAACTATAAGGAAGACATTGCTAACACAGCCGTTAATGTTCATCAACTGATAGAGTGTGCTGGAATCTTCCCAGATAAGAGTCGTTTGGGAATTCATGATCAGGCCTCAAGATGAAAACCATCAACCTTTCTATTTGATTGAGATTATGCCTGCTGAGACCTCAGGTCGTTTGTAACTGGGTTCAACACTGAGGACACACGCTAAAAAAAATTGGGTCACAAGAAATAATATATGTGATTTCATTAAATTCCTGCTATCTGCCCACAGTAAACGTTTCTAAATGTTTGTAGGATTTTCTGAACATTTAGTTATTACAGTATGTGTCCCTGGATTATGACACACGGGCATACTTTGCTATATGGAAACCATAACTCATCGCCAGTATAAATATGCTGAATTAAAATGAAAGGTATAGTTTTGAAGAAAAGTTACAGATGTGTATTTATGGATGCAACTGTATTAACATTATATTGCACCTACTCCTATAAAATATTGCTGAGTTGGAAATCTATAACCTCCATTGAGTGGAGGCTACAGATTTCAGTAAGCTAAGCAAAAACCATCAGACTAACAACATGGTGCCAGAGAAATGTTAAAGAAACGACACACTATTAAACCGGATTAAAAAGTTGGTCAGGTGCTCCCAGCTACACTGCAAGGTAATAGACAAGACGAACCTTCCTCTACATCAGGGCCGTCACAGCCCCCACCTTCGAAACCAGGCCACAAATATAGAAACAGACTTAATCAACATTTTAAAATATGTAAAGTTAAACCATAACTACCCATAACTAAAACCATTATCCACTCCATTGCACGCAAATGTGGCAATACAGGCATGGTGATGCTTGCAGTCAGTATTCATGTACTTCAGCCTGAGAAGGAGCAGCTCACTGTCTACCAATGAAGCATAGCTGCGTGTGCAGCAGCACTAGAATGTTAAATCATTTAATAAATGTATGTGCACCAAAAATATTACTGGTTCTAAAAATAATGAAGAACATGCATTAGATCCAGTGGGTTTATTGACAACTATATGCATTATTTCAAGTGCTTCCATGAAATGAAAATATAAGATCAGACCAAATCAGAATCAAAGCTACTTGTCATTCACATCAAGTACTGTGTGAGGGGGCAGCCCCTCTGCTGGGATAAGGTTATCTTGAATGGAAGAAATCCTTGGAGAAGCTGTATCGATCCAGCCAACAATTTTACACAAAACATTCACCATATAAAATGCTGGCAGGAATACTGTCATTTCTTTTCATTTGGGTCTTAACACAGGGTTCTCAGGAGAGGCTAGCCCAATGGCTTTACTTCCATATTCAGCCCCCCATTGGGCCAGATCATAAATGTCATCATATGCAAAGAAGGATTTCTAGATGTCAGCAGCGGTATAATCAGAGCTGAAAAGGACGGAACATTTAGTCATTACCTTAGCACTGATTTATCTCTGCGATATTATCCTGACTTTCCCTAATTTATTATTTGGGTAATCCATTCAAACAGCATGACAGTCATGTAGTTTAACTGACACTGAAGAACTGTGTGAGATGCAGTGGGCTGCTGTTGCCATGTTAGTTCTTATTGTATGTAGGCTAGAAATTTTTCTGTGCCACTATGTCATCTAGTTGATGCATTATGAGACAGATTGAATTGTTTTCTTGGTGACTGTTCTACCGTGTCAAATATTTATGTGGTTGTGACAGGCTTGACCCAATGAATTACATGAATGAACATACAAGATAGACAAAAAGCGTTGGTATGGACAGGTTTATGTATTAGTTAAGAAAAGGAAAATAATAAATCATTAGGATCGGACTATACTACAAATAGAGGAGCAGAGAAATGCCATTAACAAAAATGTTTCTCATTTTAGAGGGAATAGTTTACACTGACTCAGTGTATGACATATAATATGCTAGGATGTCAGATACTTAGAGTTACTTAGAATTTCTGTCACTGCAGAGCCCAGAGTTATTTCTGAATGATTTCCCTATGGTGTCAGATGTGAGCGATTTCTCTGTATTCTACCTGACCTTGAGAGTTAGTAATTTATTATTGGTTTTCCAAGGAAGTAGTGTACAGAATCATGTTAAAGTCTCTTGGACCACCAAGCCCAATTCTTGATGAATAGTATATGCATTTATCGAATGCCTCAGAGCATATGGTTTGCTTCGGCTCAGCCTTGTATTTGTTTTGTTATTTGCAGTGCCACATAATATACCTAAGCATGGCAGCCAAAGACACAGTTATTTCAGCTTTGTACATTTATGTTTGTAGCAATAACAGTTATTGTTTATGGGAAGCATGGGGAATATTTTAGATTCAATGGATCGTGCCTGTGCGCAAATGAAACATACAACAAAGATATATATTTATGGACTAACTACAACAAACACACATAAGCAATAAAATGATAAAAACACAAGACAAAGAACACACACAAAGTAAAAGAATATAAAAGATAAATACTGGGTGGTGGTGATAGGTCAGTCATTAAGGGATGAATAATTGATCAATCATGCATGAAGATTGTGTGTGTGTGTGTGTTTGCGTGTGTGTGAGTTGACTAGTGCTGATGCATTACTGGACTTTACGATAATATATACGAGTATTATATATGTGAAGATGTTGACAATGTTTCTGTGTTTATGACAATGTTTTCAGGAAGTATCCGATTAAGCAAAATTATTTAAGATCAGCTACAAAAGACCACGCACTGTTTGAAGGGTTTTCTATAGGGTAAGTATGTTCCTCATTCCACTACCATCAGTTCATGACTGCTCATCACAGATAAGTGCGATCCAGTGGAACTGTGTTCCCAAAGAAGCCAGTAGGCGTGCCTAATCCTATTTTAAAGAGCTCGGCTGGGGGAAGCTGGCTGATATCCACTCCAGCCAGAACCAAAGCCTGGAGATGCTGGTGCTCCACTAGAGCCTGCAGATCTGGACCAGGGAGACGAAGAGCAGCAAACAACAATATGCACATGGTCTCATGGGCTATTCAGTGAGAACCTCATTGGAGCTTCACTGGAGGCATCAACAGTGAAGTTGTAAATACATTATGTGTGGCCAATACTAGAGGCATGGATGGGATCATGGAAGGCACAGACAGGGTGAAAAAGCAAGATAAATGCAAACTGTGGAAAGGGAGATAGGAAAAGCCAGCCAGGGCAAATTAGAAGAAAGGAAGCAAGACTTTGAGGGTGGTGCTCTGTACCTTAAACCATAACTTTCACCATCATAATCCCATTTACTGCACTTAAGGGGAACGACATGACTATTTTCCGTCTAAATATCAAGGAGGTGCTTTGCAAAATTGGTGTTAGTATTTATTGTTACACAGAGGGGTAAGCCCATAATTATCTTTATTACCTGTTATGAAACAAATCTGGAACATGACTCTGAGTTTTAGTTTTTTTGTGTCTGAAAGGTATTATCTTACATCAAGTAATAACACTATTACACAACACTACTAAATACACACCTTGACACGCAGCTCTATGCAGCACAAAATAATATACTTTATTATAATTAGCACAGCTAACTAAGGTTTGAGGTTTTCTGCTAACTTAGTGTTAGCATGCAACACTCCTGCAGCTCACCCTGCTCCTACACACCTGGGGCCAGTTCCAGAAAGCAGGCTAAAAAAAATTCTGAGCCCAATGGCATTCTTGGAATTGACTGAGCCTGAGCTGGGAATCTCAGAATTTTTCTAGAACAGTTCTAGAACATGCATTGATTCATTCAGCTTGCCGTCTTCAGCTCCAGAACATCTGATCAGAATTAGATCAATCATTTCTGATCAGATTCAGCCAGCGAGATGTGTGTTCATGGTGTGTGTCAAATGTCATTATCAGAGTTG
>NW_027614906.1:0-15000 GCF_965212315.1 Lampetra planeri | reverse complement strand
ATGGTTGTGAGAGATGTTAACTACCTCGCCTGGTATGCAGGAGGTCGTGGGTTCGATCACGACCTTGACGCCCGCTGGAGGATTTTCTCCGGGGTCCTCCAGTTTTCTCCTCCGCATTTCGAATCAATGTCACGCGTTTAGAGTATTGGGTTTCTATTCATTTCCACACGTGATGATAAGCCACTTCGTCGAGCTATCATTTGTGATTGCCAGGTCGCTTCTGAAGAAATAGCTCCATAGTTTAGTGGCGAAGTGCCAACGGCTCGCTGACCGGAGGTCATAGGACAGACCCTGCAGGTGCCATGGGTTGACTGAGATGATTGGCCGATGCAATCGGTTATTGGCAAGTCCACTCAGATCTATATCCTCTCGTACCACATGATTCCATCTCTTTTCTAGCTCGTGCCGCGCGCGTTTAGCCCCCTCCATCCGGCCGAACAAAAGCTACTTTGGGTATGCGGTGGCCTGAGTATGCGGGCTACATGACCCAGCCAACAAACTCACCACCACTCACACACACACACCCCGCTCATACTCACACACACCCACACCCCACCACTCACACACTCACCACTCACTCACACACAAACCCCGCTCATACTCACACACACACACCACCACCACTCACACACTCACCACCGCTCACACTCACCACCACTCACACACTCTCACCACCACTCACACACTCACCACCACTCATCCCCTCACCACCGCTCACTCACCACCATTCACCCACTCACCACCGCTCACACACTCACCACCGCTCACCCACTCACCACCGCTCACCCACTCACCACCGCTCGCCCACTCACCACCACCACTCACCACCACTCACCCCCTCACCACCGCTCACTCACCACCGCTCACCCTCTCACCACCGCTCACACTCACAAACGCTCACTCACACACACACCCACTCACCACCGCTCACTCACTCACCACCGCTCACCCTCTCACCACCGCTCACTCACACACACACCCACTCACCACCGCTCACTCACTCACCACCGCTCACCCTCTCACCACCGCTCATTCACACACACACACACTCACCACCGCTCACCCTCTCACCACCGCTCACTCACACACACACCCACTCACCACCGCTCACTCACTCACCACCACACACACTCACCACCGCTCACCCTCTCACCACCACTCACACACTCACCACCACTCACCACCGCTCACACACACTCACCACCACTCACCCACTCACCACCACTCACCCTCTCACCACTGCTCACCCCCTCACCACTGCTCACTCACACACACACACCACTCACCACCACTCACCCACTCACCACCACTCACCCACTCACCACCACTCACCCTCTCACCACTGCTCACCCCCTCACCACTGCTCACTCACACACTCACCACCACTCACCACCACTCACCCACTCACCACCACTCACCCACTCACCACCACTCACCCCCTCACCACTACTCACCCACTCACCACCACTCACACTCTCACCACTGCTCACCCCCTCACCACTGCTCACTCACACACACCACCGCTCGCCCACTCACCACCACTCACACTCACCACCACTCTCTCACCACCGCTCACCCACTCGCGCCGTGTCGCCCGCCAGGCAACGAGAACCTGCAGACCAACTACGTGCAGGACAGCAAGATGGGCTTCGTCATCAACGCCATCTACGCGATGGCCCACGGCCTCCACCGCATGCAGAGGTCGCTGTGCGGAGGCCACCTGGGCCTGTGCGCGGCCATGCGTCCCGTGGACGGCAGCGCCCTCCTCGACTTCCTCATGCGCACCCAGTTCCGCGGCGTCTCCGACGAAGACATTCGCTTCGACGCCAACGGGGACGCGCCGGGCAGGTGAGGTCGGAGGGCGTGGGGTGGGGTGGGGGAGGGGGTGGGGGTGGTGCGGGGGGGAGGGGAGGTGGTGGGGAGAGGGGCGGGGGTGGGGGGAGGTGGAGGGGGGGAGGGGCGGGGGCGGGGAGAGGTGGAGGGGGGGGTGGGGGGAGGTGGTGGGGGGGAGGGGCGGGGGAGGGGGTGCGGAGGGGCGGGGGTGGGGGGAGGTGGTGGGGGGGAGGGGCGGGGCGGGGGTGCGGGGAGGTGGAGGGGGGGGGTGAAGGGGTGGGGGGTTCTGTTCCATCTTTATTTTGTCTCGTATGGCCCCTTGATGATGCAATGTCACACTCAAGGTGCTCAAGCCCCAGGTAACCGCGCTAGGAGCGGGGGGGGATGGAGTCGGAGGTGTTTCATCACCATCGCTGCGATGTCTCCTTCGCCGTATTTGTGCATCTCGTGGCACGGTGTCGTTACGCGTCGTACTCCGGTCTGTTCTGAACGATCACAGTCACGGCACACTGCTACTGAAGACTTTTTAATTTTACATGAGCGCATCATCATCTGCTGCTGCCATGGTTGCTGTAATGGATGCGGTTTAGGGTTGACCACGCGCTTCGTGGAAGATCAAAAAACGAGGGAATGTCTGCGTTGGGGGTGTTGCGTGACCTCCTGCCCAGTGGGCCTTCGACGCTTCGGCAGTGCATTGAAAACTAATTTCTCCAGAGCGGTGGCTCTTCACTGCAAGTAAGCCTCGGCAAGGTAAGGTAATTGTACCCTTTTTACCGGGTAAAAGGGTAAAGGGTAAAGGTGTCGACATGCCAAGGGGTAAGGGTAAAGGGTAGGGTAAAAGGTAGGCTCGTTGCTTTTAACCTTTTACCTTACCTACTAAAGGAATAAAGGTAGGGTAGAGTGATTGAATTGTGGTAAGGTAAAAGGTAGGGTAAAGGTAGGCTCGTTGTTTTTACACTTTTACCTTACCTTGCCGAGGCCTAACTGAAAGG
Organism: Lampetra planeri; assembly: GCF_965212315.1. Taxonomy (NCBI): domain Eukaryota; kingdom Metazoa; phylum Chordata; class Hyperoartia; order Petromyzontiformes; family Petromyzontidae; genus Lampetra; species Lampetra planeri. The sequence goes on along the minus strand of NW_027614906.1, from coordinate 12,175 downwards.
CCCGCGTGCCACTGGAGGTCCCTGGTGACCTTTAGTGCGGCCAGCGACAATGCGCAAACAGTGACGACACTTCCAATCGTCATCATCGTCGTGCTGCTGTCAAACCCAACAAGGTTTCAAATGTGTAGCGGTCCTCACACTGATCATGTCTTATCGGCGAAGGTTACACCTCCCACCCCACCCCCTGAACATCAGTGCAGAAGACTGCTCTCAATTGACAACTCATTTCTTTACAACAGCTTTTTGTGCGTTAGTTTGCTGTCCTTCCGCCGAGCCTCCGATTCAACGCGGTTGGCTACGTCCCGTGCGAAAATAAGTTCAACAGACGGTACATATGAAATGTAACGACTGCGGACACACCACTGTAGAGGCTTCTTCTTTATTTATTTCGTGCACACACACGACTACGACGCGGGTAGCACCGAACATAACGCTGACTTTTCCATTTAAAGCTTTCGTGACTGCAGGGATTCATCTTCTTGGTTCTTTCCGGTAAAGTCACTTAGAAGGGAAGTGCTGTAATAAATTAATAATAATAAAACATAACAAAATAATTATTTTATTATTACCGAAAGAACCAAGAAGATAACGCTGACGGTCTAGCGACGGCAGCCAGGACCCCGATCCCCCACGACAGCCCCGAACCTTGCTTGTCCCTGCCTTTTATTCCCCCAAGCGTGGCCACGCCCCTCTTCTCGAACTCTCTCGCGGGTTCTAAGAGCTTCCAGGCAGAACCCCTCTTTGACCCTTGGCCCAGTGATCCCCCCTTGTGGTCGCGCGCGTGTATACTCACTTCTCTCGTTCTTATTCTGTTCCCACGCCCGTAATTACCACCTACGGCCGCTAGTCGGCGCACTGTCTCTACATATAAGCACGCGGCCTTGAAGTGCACCTAGCATGGCACATGCGCCGCGGGTGACGTCACCGCCACTTAGCGGTGAATGGCGGACGTCGTTGTTGTCGTTGTTGTTGTCGTGGGATTCCATCCTATTCGTGGCCGTGATGCTGGCGGCAGCAGCGATGTGGTACAGGAGCTCCATGTCAATGTCGAAGTCCTGCTGCTGATTCTAGATTTGAAGCTTTCGTGACTGCAAGGATTCATATTCTTAGGTTTTTTCGGTAAAGTCATCTACATGGCAGAGGCTCGGTCTCATTTGCAGCATTTGTTATGTAGGCTAGGCGTGGTCACAAACCGCACCTCTCCATAACAAAGGCTCAGTCATTTGTTATGCAGTCTATTCTTAGTCTTAAGCCGCACCTTACCATATTAATAAAAATTGTGCCGTTCCTGGCCCTTCCCCCCTCAACCATTATATATACGGAGTGGTATCTCTTGTAATCTCTCATTTACTTGATACAGCTGTCGGGCTGTGACGGTTCCACCTGAAGACGGAAGCTTGTGTTGCCTCCGAAACGTCGTGATCTATTTATTCATTTATTTTTATTTTACTTTTATTAATTTTAATTTAAAATTGTTTACCTCCCTGCTGCTGCTGCTGCTGTTCGCCACGACGAGAGGGTTTCAGCAGACAGAGAGGAGTTTTCGTGGTGTCGCCGTTAAACGTTATCGTAGTTGTTTCACGACGGCAGATTCGTGCGTGATTATTCCCCAACGGCTCTCATGTACGATATGATGTCACGCGTTTATCGGTCACCTCACGTAACCCCTGGGACATCGCCACGCACCTCCAGGAGTCCCCGGTTGAGAATCATTGGTGTAGTGTATAGTAGTGTATAGTGTAGTGTATAGTAGTGTATAGTGTAGTGTATAGTAGTGTAGTGTATAGTAGTGTATAGTGTAGTGTATAGTAGTGTATAGTGTAGTGTATAGTGTAGTGTATAGTAGTGTATAGTGTAGTGTATAGTAGTGTATAGTGTAGTGTATAGTAGTGTATAGTGTAGTGTATAGTAGTGTATAGTGTAGTGTATAGTAGTGTATAGTGTAGTGTATAGTAGTGTAGTGTATAGTAGTGTATAGTGTAGTGTATAGTAGTGTATAGTGTAGTGTATAGTAGTGTATAGTGTAGTGTATAGTAGTGTAGTGTATAGTAATGTATAGCGTAGTGTATAGTAGTGTCGTGTATAGTGTAGTTTATTGTAGTGTCATCTATAGTGTAGTCTATAGTGTATAGTGTAGTGTATAGTGTAGTGTATAGTGTAGTTTATAGTGTATAGTGTAGTGTCGTGTAGTGTATAGTGTAGTGTATAGTGTAGTGTATAGTAGTGTATAGTGTATTGTATAGTAGTGTAGTGCATAGTAGTGTCGTGTTTAGTAGTGTAGTGTATAGTGCAGTCTTTAGTAGTGTATAGTGTAGTGTATAGTGCAGTGTGTTGTGTAGTGTATAGTAGTTTAGTGTATAATGTAGTGTATAGTGTAGTGTATAGGATAGTGTATAGTGCAGTGTGTTGTTTAGTGTATAGTGTAGTGTATAGTGTAGTGTTCAGTAGTGTAGTGTATAGTGTAGTGTGTAGTATGTATGTAACGACTCACGTGTACGATATAATTTCACGCATTTATGAATCACCCCACGTAACCCCTGGGACATCGCCACGCACCCACAGGGCTCCGCCTCGTACCCCCCGGTCGAGAACCACTGGGGGACTTGAGGTCACTCGCAAGGAAGTTGCCAGCAGCGGTTCAATGATAACTCGCCACTGATGTCCGCCGTGACACAACGAACACGCAACAACAACGACCGCCGTTCGCTAAGTGGCGGTGACGTCACCGCGGCGCTTGTGCCAGGCTAGGTGCACCCTGCTGGACACATGCAGTGTAGATGGCTTGCTGGCAGGAGGAGGTCACGGGACAGACCCAGGTGCCATGACGTCACTGGTACCGGTCATCGGCAAGTCCACTCAGCTTCTCCACATCCTTACACGCGCACAGATGAACGCACGCGCGCGTGTGCGCATGCATTTAAAGGGATTAGCGATGAGTAAGAGGCTAACGCATTATGCGTGCACACAATGCGCTGAACATCAACAACAGTAGCCGACGTCACTGCGCAGCGCTTGTGCCAGGCTAGGTACACTTTGAGGTCACGTGAGGCGCAGGCTTGGTTGTTTGGAGGGAGCTCACGGTCCAGATGCCAGCTGCTGTGGGTGAAGCGAGATGACGCAAAGACAAAGATCCCCCGTATAGCCTTAACAGACTGTTGAGGAAAGTGCTATTAGCGAGCACCTATGAAGGCCGGCACGGCACAAACATGCGGTGGGTGGCCAGCACCACGCCGGACCGCCTTTGTCTCCCCAGTGCTGATCTTAAAACACGCCACTCCAGGTACTCATTGAAGGCTGAGTCTGATACTCGCTGTAACTGTTATTTGGTCGAGAGCGGGAATTGGTCATACACACAGCACAAAGATAAAGTCCCCCCCCCTCCCGTATAGCATTAACAGACTGTTGGGGCAAGCGTTGTTCGCGGCACGCGAGTGGGTGGGTGACACGCACGCCCACTGCACCACGAAGCGAACACACGCGCGTGTGGGGTGGCGAGGTAAGTGCATACATACGTTGTAATCTTTTTGGCCTTAAGAGATAAACCCGCGGCATTACCCCTCACAATCTGCGCCGCGAAGAACGGCAATCCCCACCCAATTTGATTTGCCGGCCGCTTTAGACGAAACGCAGCGATAAGAGCAAAGGGAGAGCGAGACAGGTGGGGGAGAGCGAGGGAGAGCGAGAGACGTGGGGAGAGCGAGGGAGAGCGAGAGAGGTGGGGAGAGCGAGAGACGTGGGGAGAGCGAGGGAGAGCGAGAGAGGTGGGGAGAGCGAGGGAGAGCGAGAGAGGTGGGGAGAGCGAGGGAGAGCGAGAGAGGTGGGGAGAGCGAGGGAGAGCGAGAGAGGTGGGGAGAGCGAGAGAGGTGGGGAGAGCGAGGGAGAGCGAGAGAGGTGGGGAGAGCGAGAGAGGTGGGGAGAGCGAGGGAGAGCGAGAGAGGTGGGGAGAGCGAGGGGAGAGCGAGAGAGGTGGGGAGAGCGAGAGAGGTGGGGAGAGCGATGGAGAGCGAGAGAGGTGGGGAGAGCGAGGGAGAGCGAGAGAGGTGGGGAGAGCGAGGGAGAGCGAGAGAGGTGGGGAGAGCAAGGGAGAGCGAGAGAGGTGGGGAGAGCGAGGGAGAGCGAGAGAGGTGGGGGAGAGCGAGGGAGAGCGAGAGAGGTGGGGAGAGCGAGGGAGAGCGAGAGAGGTGGGGAGAGCGAGGGAGAGCGAGAGAGGTGGGGAGAGCGAGGGAGAGCGAGAGAGGTGGGGAGAGCGAGGGAGAGCGAGAGAGGTGGGGAGAGCGAGGGAGAGCGAGAGAGGTGGGGAGAGCGAGGGAGAGCGAGAGAGGTGGGGAGAGCGAGGGAGAGCGAGAGAGGTGGGGAGAGCGAGGGAGAGCGAGAGAGGTGGGGAGAGCGAGGGAGAGCGAGAGAGGTGGGGAGAGCGAGGGAGAGCGAGAGAGGTGGGGAGAGCGAGGGAGAGCGAGAGAGGTGGGGAGAGCGAGGGAGAGCGAGAGAGGTGGGGGAGAGCGAGAGAGGTGGAGAGAGCGAGGGAGAGCGAGAGAGGTGGGGGAGAGCGAGGGAGAGCGAGAGAGGTGGGGAGAGCGAGGGAGAGCGAGAGAGGTGGGGAGAGCGAGGGAGAGCGAGAGAGGTGGGGAGAGCGAGAGAGGTGGGGAGTGCGAGGGAGAGCGAGAGAGGTGGGGAGAGCGAGGGAGAGCGAGAGAGGTGGGGAGAGCGAGGGAGAGCTAGAGACGTGGGGAGAGCGAGGGAGAGCTAGAGACGTGGGGAGAGCGAGAAAGGTGGGGGGCCAGAGATGGAGAGAGACAGACAGAGACAGACTTGACTTTTAAACAACTTTTATTGCCGCCAGCAGCAACAGCACTGGAGGCGATTCCGATATGAAATACACAAAGTCACCAGCAACACAAATGAACAGACGCTACAAATCCACGCGCTGTGGCGCTAAATGCACCGCGCACAACACGAAAGAAAAGTCACGTGGTGGTGGTGGTGGTCATCGCGCACGCCACGGTGACGAGCGAGCGCTTCAGAAGGTGAACACCACGAGGGTGCCGTCCACGCTGGCACAGAGAGGGGCTTGTCCGGCTCCCCAGCGTTCGAAGAAGACGCTCCGCACATCACCGACACGTGTGTGCTACGCGTGCTCCAGCCGGAGCCGCGCCTTAAGCAGGCCCCTGAACACTGGAAGCACAGAGCAGCCGTCAGTGTCACCTTGCAGCATCTTTTTTCTCGTTCTGTAGAGAGACAGAGGGAGAGAGACTTGTTGACTTTTAAACAACTTTTACTGCCGCCAGCAGCAACAGCACCGGAGGCGATTCCGATACGAAACACACAAAGTCACCAGCAAACAAATAACAACACAAAAGTCACGTGGTGGTGGTTGTGGTGGTGGTCATCGCACGCGTCACGGCGACGAGCTAGCACTTCAGAAGGTGAACACCACGAGGGTGCCGTGCACGCTGGTGCAGATGGCCCTTGCAGCCCCCGAAAGGGAGTGAGAGAGAGATGGAGAGAGAGGGGGGTAGAGAGAGGGGGTAGAGAGAGAGGGGGTAGAGAGAGAGGGGGTAGAGAGAGGGGGGGGTGAGAGAGAGAGAGATGGAGAGAGAGGGGGTAGAGAGAGGGGGTAGAGCGAGAGGGGGGGGTAGAGAGAGAGGGGGGTAGAGAGAGAGGGGGTAGAGAGAGAGTGGGTGAGAGAGAGATGGAGAGAGAGGGGGGGTAGAGAGAGGGGGTAGAGCGAGAGGGGGGGGTAGAGAGAGAGGGGGGTAGAGAGAGGGGGTAGAGAGAGAGGGGGTGAGAGAGAGAGAGATGGAGAGAGAGGGGGGTAGAGAGAGGGGGTAGAGCGAGGGGGGGGGGTAGAGAGAGAGGGGGTAGAGAGAGAGGGGGGTAGGAGAGAGAGTGGGTGAGAGAGAGATGGAGAGAGAGGGGGGTAGAGAGAGGGGGTAGAGCGAGAGGGTAGAGAGAGAGGGGGTAGAGAGAGAGTGGGTGAGAGAGAGATGGAGAGAGAGGGGGGGGGTAGAGAGAGGGGGGTAGAGCGAGAGGGGGGGGTAGAGAGAGAGGGGGTAGAGAGAGGGGGTAGAGAGAGAGGGGGGTGAGAGAGAGAGATGGAGAGAGAGGGGGGTAGAGAGAGGGGGTAGGAGCGAGAGGGGGGGGGGGGGGTAGAGAGAGAGGAGGGTAGAGAGAGGGGGGTAGAGAGAGAGGGGTGAGAGAGAGAGATGGGAGAGAGGGGGGGGGTAGAGAGAGGGGGGTAGAGCGAGAGAGGGGGTAGAGAGAGAGAGGGTAGAGAGAGGGGGTAGTAGAGCGAGAGGGGGGGGGTAGAGAGAGGGGTTAGAGAGAGAGGGGGGTAGAGAGATAGGGAAGGGGTAGGGAGGAGGATCAGAGCGTGCTTCTTCGTGTTGATGTTTGTGTCGACGAAGAAAGTAGCACAGAATAGAAAAGACAAAAACAACGAACGGAGCAACGTACCGACACTAAACCGGGCATCTTCTTGTTTCCTCTGATCGTAAAAAAGAGGGGGGAGAGAGAGAGGGGGGGAGTGAGAGAGATGAAGAGAACAAATAGAGATAGGGAGAGAGAGAGATAGCGAGAGAGATGGAGAGAGAGGGAGAGAGACTTTTGACTTTGAAAACCACTTCTATTGCTGCCAGCAGCAATAGCCCTGGAGCCGCTTCCGATACGGGATCACCAACATCGAGTCGGGCAACGTCACAATGGCAACCCGGGTCACGTGCTCCACACCGCCACGTGCCAGTGCAAGCAGCGCGTCGTCAATTTTTTTTATTTAAAAGATGACGTAGAAAACAGGGGGGGACATAGACATAGAGTAGGGAGAGAGGGGGTAGAGAGAGTGGGGGGGGGGGTAGAGAGAGTGGGGGGGGGGGGTAGAGAGAGGGGGGTAGAGAGAGTGGGGGGGGGTAGAGAGAGTGGGGGGGGGGGTAGAGAGAGGGGGTAGGAGAGAGTGGGGGGGGGGTAGAGAGAGTGGGGGGGGGGGGGGGTAGAGAGAGGGGGGTAGAGAGAGTGGGGGGGGGGGGGTAGAGAGATAGGGAAGGGCTAAGAAGAAGGAGCAGATCTGAACATATTTCGTGAAATATTTCATTTCAACAGAGTGGGGGGGGGGGGGGGTACATTAAGCAAAGCATTAAAAAAAAACAAAAAAAACCGAAAATAAAGAACGAAGCAAAGTGCCGACTACACCGAGCATCTTCTTGTTTCCTCTGATCGTAAAAAAAGAGAGACACAGACAGAGAGAGGAGATGTAAATGCGTCTGAAGCCAAACCGGACATGTCCGTGCCTGAGACAAGGCGCCGTGTGTGTTGAACTTCTTACGCGCCGTACATAGCCGGCTTCACCGTACGGCACGGAATACGTTCAACGTACTTTGAGCATGCACACACACACACATACAGACATACACATACATACACACATACAGACAAATATGTGGCTAGGAGGGGAGCGGGTGATGTTGTATGTGATGTGTGATGTGTGTGATGTGTGGGTGTGTGATGTGTGTGATGTGTGTGATGTGTGTGATGTGTTTGATGTGTGATGTGTTTGATGTGTGATGTGTATGATGTGTGATGTGTGTGATCTGTGTGGTGTGTGTGATGTGAAGTGTGTGATGTGTGATGTGTGTGATGTGTGTGTGATGTGTGTGATGTGTGTGATGTGTGTGATGTGTGGGTGCGATGTGATGTGCGTGATGTGTAAGATGTGTGTGATGTGTGTGTGATGTGTGTGATGGGTGTGTGTGATGTGTGTGATGTGTAAGATGTGTGTATGATGTATGGGTGATGTGTGTGCGCGTGACTGTGTGATACACGTGCCCTTTACTAGCGCGGTCAACACCAGTGACGTTGATCTGAACCGGTTCTAGGTCTCCTCTCGCCACTAGAGAGACAAAGGCGGTCGGGCGCGGTGCTGGCCACCCACCTTGTGTGACACAATCACTCATACATCACGTAAGCTCATCACCCACCGGCCTTCATAGATGCTGCCCGCTAACAGCACTTGCCCCAACAGTCTGTGGAGGCTACACGGCGGACCTTTGTCATTTGTATCGGATTAGCGGCGCGCAGACTGAAAGCCGGTGTGCGGGTGGCTTTTTCAGTGTCCCTAAGCCGACGCGATGAACCATCTGTCATTGATGCGCGTTCACCTCGCACGCACGTTCACTTACACGCACGTTCACTTACACGCGCGTTCACTCACACGCACGTTCACTCACACGCACGTTCACTTACACGCGCGTTCACTCACCACGCGTGTTCACTCACACGCGTGTTCACTCACACGCGTGTTCACTCACACGCGTGTTCACTCACACGCGTGTTCACTCACACGCGCGTTCGCTCACACGCGTGTTCACTCACACGCGTGTTCACTCACACGCGTGTTCACTTACAGGCGTGTTCACTCACACGCACGTTCACTCACACGCACGTTCGCTCACACGCGTGTTCACTCACACGCGTGTTCACTCACACACGCGTTCTACTCACACGCGTGTTCACTTACAGGCGTGTTCACTTACACGCATGTTCACTCACATGCACGTTCACTCACATGCGCGTTCTACTTACACGCGTGTTCACTTACACGCATGTTCCACTCACATGCACGTTCACTCACACACGCGTTCTACTCACACGCGTGTTCACTTACACGCGCGTTCACTCACACGCACGTTCACTCACACGCACGTTCACTCACACGCACGTTCACTCACACGCGTGTTCACTCACACACGCGTTCTACTCACACGCGTGTTCACTTACAGGCGTGTTCACTCACACGCGTGTTCACTTACACGCGTGTTCACTTACACGCATGTTCACTCACATGCACGTTCACTCACATGCGCGTTCTACTCACACGCGTGTTCACTTACACGCATGTTCACTCACATGCACGTTCACTCACATGCGCGTTCTACTTACACGCGTGTTCACTTACACGCATGTTCACTCACATGCACGTTCACTCACACACGCGTTCTACTCACACGCGTGTTTCACTTACACGCGTGTTCACTCACACGCACGTTCACTCACACGCACGTTCACTCACAGCGCGTGTTCACTCACACACGCGTTCTACTCACCACGCGTGTTCACTTACAGGCGTGTTCACTCACACGCGTGTTCACTTACACGCGTGTTCACTTACACGCATGTTCACTCACATGCACGTTCACTCACATGCGCGTTCTACTCACACGCGTGTTCACTTACACGCGTGTTCACTCACACGCGTGTTCACTTACACGCGTGTTCACTCACACGCGTGTTCACTCACACGCGTGTTCACTTACACGCGTGTTCACTCACACGCGCGTTCACTTACACACGTTCACTCACACGCGTGTTCACTTACACGCGTGTTCACTCACACGCGCGTTCACTCACACGCATTCACTAACACGCGCGTTCACTCACGCGCGTTCACTCACACGCGTGTTCACTTACACGCATGTTCACTCACACGCGCGTTCACTTACACGCGTGTTCACTTACACGCATGTTCACTCACACGCGCGTTCACCTCACACGCGTGTTCACTTACATGCATGTTCACTCACACACGTTCACTCACACGCGTGTTCACTCACACGCGTGTTCACTCACACACGTGTTCACTAACGCTTCACGCGTTTGACGCCGCAGCTCGGTGTAGGTAGTGTAGCCGGCGTCATGGCTCGAGTTTGGGGCCCACCGAGGCTGCACTGTATATACGGCGACGTTTCGGGCGACGGCCCTTCTTCACAGCGCACCTGGCCGTGTGAAGAAGGGGTCATTGCCCGAAGCGTCAGGGCCCCGCGACGTTGTTCAGTGAGCAAGCGAGTTGGCATGGCACACACACAAACACACACACAAACAAATCAACAACGCGTCCGTCAACAACAACAACAACAGCAAGACCGCGGTGTGTGTGGCCTTGAATTAGAGGTCTGTAATAGGCGACGTTTCGAGCAATGGCCCTTCTTCACAGCACGCCTGGGCATGTGGATGGCCACTGCCCATGCAGCGTTATTCGCGAACGCGTTGCCTGTGCGTGTGCATCACTTCCAACGCAGCAGCAGCAGCATCACCAAATGATATCTGGTGATGATACAATGTATATTTACGTGTATGCTCGCAATCGTCATCATCATCATCGTCGTCGTCGTCGTCGGCCATTATCTATCCACTGCTGTATGAAGGCCTACTGAGAGCGGATGCCACCACCACAGACTATTTATTTCGGCCGGAGTGAGGAATCCGATGAGCTACAAAGCTCTTTTACACAGAAGGCCAGTTGGGGGAGGGGGGTCAGAAGATTACAGCAACAACAACAGCGACAGCGAGCAAAACAAAAACACACGGTAGGGGTGCAGTGCATCGGAAAGGTAAATAAATCAGTTAGCGACTCGAGACGCAGTGCACGGGAGGGGAAGGAGGGAGCGTGGAGGAGGGGGGGAGGGGTAATGGATGGAGAGGAGGGGGGGGAAGGGGCGCGCTGGGGGACGCAATGGAGGGGAGGGGGGAGGGGAGAGTGAGAGCGATGGAGAGGAGGATTACGCGGGGAGGGAGAGAGAGGGGGGAGAGAGGGGGGGAGAGAGGGGGAGGGGAGAGAGAGGGGGGGGAGAGAGGGGGGTAGGGGGGGGTGAGAGGGGCAGAGGGGGGGTGAGAGAGGTAGGGGGGTGAGAGGAGGAGAGAGGGGGGGTAGAAGGTGGGGGGGGGAGAGAGGGAGAGAGGGGGAGAGGAGGAGGGGGGAGGAAGGGGGGGAGGGGGAGAGGGGGAGAGGGGGGGGGGAGAGGGGGGGGGGGAGAGAGGGGGGAGGGAGAGAGGAGGGGGGGGGAAGAGAGAGGGGGGGTGGAAGTGGGGGGTGGGGGGAGAGGGGGGGAGAGGGGGGGGAGGGGAGAGAGGGGGAGGGAGAGAGGGGGGGAGAGAGAGGGGGAGGAAGGGGGGAGAGGGGGGGACAGGGGGGGGGAGAGGGGGGGGGAGAGAGAGGGGGGGGGAGAGAAAGGGGGGGGGAAGAGAGAGAGGGGGGGGGAGAGAGAGGGGGGGGGAAGAGAGAGGGGGGGGGGAAAGAGAGAGAGGGGGGGGTTGAAGAGAGAGGGGGGGGAAGAGAGAGGGGGGGAGAGAGAGGGGGGGGGGAGAAGAGAGAGAGGGGGGGGGGAGAAGAGAGAGGGGGGGGGGGATGAGAGAGGGGGGGGAGAGAGAGGGGGGGGGGGGGAGAGGGGGGGGGGGGGAGAGAGAGGGGGGGAGTGATTTTTTTCATTTTAAAAAGGGGATGGGCACATAAAGCAAAAGCATTGATAAAAAAAAAAACTAAATGATGAACGAAGCAAAGTGCCGACACTAAACCGAGCATCTTCTTGTTTCCTCTGATCGTAAAAAAGAGAGAGAGGCCGAGAGACAGAGAGAGATGGGGGAGGGAGTGAGCTCATTAAGTGATTGTATTTTAGGTCGTGTGGAGTTCCCGCCTGCTGAGTGAATGTTGGAAAAGGGGGACGCGGTCGACCTGGGTACGGGGCAGTCCGGCGTGAGACGGACGCGAGAACGCAAAGGTGCAACAACGATTGTAGACAGGGACACATAGAACGACTTGTTCTCTGCTGCCTATGACTGACTACACAAAGGCACATCAAATCACGCAGAGAAACACAGAGACACCCAACACAGACCCGTCGACTCACACACTCTTTGTTTTTTCGGTAAAGTCACGTAGGTAAAAAAAGGAAAATAAATTAAATCACGACGTTTTGGAGGCAACACAAGCCTCCGTCTTCAGGTGGAACCGTCACAGCAAAATTGATGTATCAAGCTCACTTGATACATCAATTTTCCACCTGAAGACGGAGGCTTGTGTTGCCTCCGAAACGTCGTGATTTAATTTATTTTCCTCTATTTGACCTACGTGACTTTACCGAAAAAAACCAAAGGGTATGGACCCTTGCAGTCACGATAACTGCAAACCGTGGACTCACATCGAGGCCCATAGTTCAATTTCAAGTTCATTCATTAGGTATAGCCCTGTGAGCCATTCGGCGCTTGAATCGAGTGCAACCGCAACAAACAAAAATCAAAAACATGAACAAAAAACATCTTAAAGTGACTATGTGACTGAGTGCAAACAGAAAATCCAAGAAAAGACAGCAAAATATTGCAGAAAAAGCACCGTACACAAAAATGTGCAAAAATC
>NW_027614905.1:0-18771 GCF_965212315.1 Lampetra planeri | reverse complement strand
TGAGTCTCTGTGTGTGTGGAGTGAGTCTCTGTGTGTGTGTGTGTGTGAGTATCTGTGTGTGTGTGAGTCTCTGTGTCTCTGAGTCTCTGTGTGTGTGTGTGAGTCTCTGTGTGTGTGAGTGAGTCTGTGTCTCTGAGTCTCTGTGTGTGTGAGTGAGTCTCTGTGTCTCTGAGTGAGTCTCTGTGTGTGTGAGTCTCTGTGTGTGTGTCTCTGAGTGAGTCTCTGTGTGTGTGAGTCTCTGAGTGAGTCTTTGTGTGTGTGAGTCTCTGAGTCTCTGAGTGAGTCTCTGTGTGTGTGAGTGAGTCTCTGTGTGTGTGAGTGAGTCTGTGTCTCTGAGTGAGGCTCTGTGTGTGTGTGAGTCTCTGTGTGTGTGAGTGAGTCTCTGTGTGTGTGAGTGAGTCTGTGTCTCTGAGTGAGTCTCTGTGTGTGTGAGTCTCTGAGTGAGTCTATGTGTGTGAGTCTCTGTGTCTCTGAGTGAGTCTCTGTGTGTGTGAGTCTCTGTGTGTGTGTGAGTCTCTGTGTGTGTGCGAGTCTCTGTGTGTGTGAGTCTATGTGTGTGTGAGAGTCTCTGTGTGTGTGAGAGTCTGTGTGTGTGAGTCGATGTGTGTGTGTGTGAGTCTATGTGTGTGTGTGTGAGTCTGTGTGTGAGTCTCTGTGTGTGTGGAGTGAGTCTCTGTGTGTGTAGAGTGAGTCTCTGTGTGTGTGTGTGAGTATCTGTGTGAGTCCGGCAAAACAACCTCCTACCTCCTCGCGGTGCCGGACGGGCAACACTGTCGTGGGCAGTGCTGTGGGGGGAGGGCCAATGCCCATTGGCCTCTCCCCTCATGGCGTCTGTGACCACCACAGTGGCTAAACGGGGGCTCTGGACGGGTGCGAGGGGCTGGTAACCCCTCCACCTTCAATTAACCACCACTAAACTACGATTTAAACATAAACCTGTAATTAATAAGCTTGTGCCGGAGGCCCCGGGGGGTCAGGCTTTTATGACGTCTCCTGGCCAAACCCCATTTGGCGGAGCCAGGAGATTGAATTTTAACCCTCGGGGCTCCTCCAGTAACAACGAAAAACCATTGCGGATGGCCACGTGGAATGTTCGAACGCTCACTGCGGAGGAGAGGATGCCACTCCTCTGTCGGGAGCTGGACCGGTACCGCCTGGATCTCTGTGGCATTCAGGAGGTCCGGTGGACCGGTTCTGGCTCCTGCCACCATGAGGGGTGGACAGTCCTCTACTCGGGGCAGGAGACTGCCAAACAACAGGGTGTGGCTCTTCTTCTGAACAAAAGAATGAAGGGGGCGTGGGAGCGTGGCGGTGAGGTGTGGGAAGCTGTAAGCCCCAGGATACTTTGGGCTCGCCTTCCCATCAACCAGAGGCGAGGAGTGGTGGTCGTGGTTACTTACGCCCCCACCGAAGACGAACATCCGTGGAGGGATGCAGGCAAAGCCGATGAGTCAGACGCTTTCTATGACCTACTGTCACAGGTGCTGGCTAAAGTGGCCACTCGGGACAGAGTCATCTTGTTGGGTGACTTCAATGCCCGAGTTGGTCATGATGCTGGCACCTGGTCTGGAGTGATTGGAAGGCATGGGCCAGATCAGCTCAATAACAACGGTAGGAGGCTGCTAGATTTCTGTGCAGCCCATGGGCTTGTAATTACCAACACGCTCTTCCGGCATCGGCGCATCCACACAACATCATGGATGCATGCCGGGTCCAAGCAAGAACATCTGCTGGACTACGTAGTGACGGACCAGCGGATGCGAGCCCATGTCCTTGACACCAGGACCTACCGTGGAGCTGATCTGCCCTCTGACCATCGACTAGTCATCTGTAAGATGCGCCTGCCATTCTTCCACTCCGGTGGTGGGTGTACACCCAGGATCCCATTCCAACCAAAAGTGGCCTGGTCTAAGTTAGCTGATGAAAGTTGCAAGCGAGAATTTCATCATCGCTTGCAGCTGGGGTTGGCATCGTCCCCCACTCCACCTGATGTCGAGGGTAAATGGGCGAGGTTTAAGACTGTGACTCATGCAGCTGCAATGGCTGCTTTGGGTACGCGGTCCAGACCTCCCCGGGAACCCTGGCTGACGGAGGAGGTGTTCAGGTTAATTGAGAAAAAGCGACAGGCCCACTCTCATCGCCTACAGCATCCCACGTCAGAGAATGAGGAGGTTTACCGCAGCCTTCGCTCGGAGGTTCGGAGAGCCGTAAGGCGCTGTAAGGATGGGTGGTGGTCGCGGGTTGCTGAGGAGATGGAGTCTGCCTCAGTGGCCCGCGATCACAAATCACTATTTAACTCCATCAAAAAAGTAACCTGCAGCGCCACACCAATTACCATCATTAGAGGAAAAAACGGTGATCCAATCTCCGACCCCCAGGAACAGGTTTGCAGATTTGCTGAGCATTTCTGTGAGGTCCTGGGGGAGGGAAAATCTCTCAGCCAGGAAAAAATCATGGCACAAAGTGGGGATAATCCTGCTGAGGCTGCGGTGCCTCAAATATTGGAAGAGGTCACCCCCTGTGAGTGGCTGGCTGAGGTACCGGCTGTTGAGGAAGTACTGAGGGCGATCCGGAGTCTGAGACCAGGGAAGGCACCGGGCAGAGATGATCTCCCAGGCGAAATGCTGAGGGAGGGTGGCGTTTGTGCACAGACTGCCCTATATGACATCATAACAACAGTCTGGACCACTGGACGGGTTCCGCAGGACTGGAAGGATGCCCTGGTGGTCCCCCTCTTTAAGAAGGGGGACCGCACAGACTGTAACAACTACAGGGGCATCTCACTCCTCAGTGTGCCGGGTAAGGTCCTGGCAAGGATTATTCAACATCGCCTTGCTAGGCATGCTGAGGAGAGGCTTGCGGAGCCCCAATGTGGTTTCAGGAAAGGGCGGTCCTGCACAGATGCCATATTTTCTGTCCGTCTGCTACAGCAGAGGTGTAGGGAATTCCAAAAAGACCTACATCTCTGCTTTATTGACCTGGTCAAGGCCTATGATACCATCAGTAGGACTGGGCTCTGGGTTGTTCTTCGTGCTTTCGGAGTCCCTGACCCTCTGCTCACGATCATTAAGGACCTTCATGATGGTGAGCGGGCCCGGGTAAAACTACGTGGCCGGGAGTCGGAGCCTTTCCCTGTACACCTTGGGGTGCGACAGGGATGTCCTCTGGCTCCCACATTATTTAACATCTATTTCGACTGCGTAGTTCGTGAAGCCTTCAATAGCTGTACCGGGGGAATTACCATTTGGTACAGATATAATGGGAGGCTGATCGACGCCCGGGTGCGATCAAGGGATGGCTCCCTATTGGTCAACCACGTTATGTATGCCGATGATTTGGTAATAGCTGCTCATTCAGAAGAGGAGTTGGAGACGCTGCTGCTGAGGCTGGAGTGTGCCACTAAGAGGTGGGGCCTTACCATCAGCCCCACCAAAACTAAGCACCTGCCTGGGTATTTTGTACCATCGGGCACTCCGCCCCCACAACTCCCAATCGGTGATGGGGCAGTTGTGGAGAGAGTAGAGAGTTTCCCATACCTGGGCAGTGTGCTCATGACCAGCTCCAGTTTATCAGCAGAGGTCTCACTCCGAATCAGTCGAGCGGCAATATCTTTTCATCGGTTGCGTAACGCTGTGTGGAAGCTACCTGGTCTGTCGCTCCGCACGAAGCTTCAGGTCTTCTCGGCCACGGTCATTCCCTCCCTTCTCTACGCTTGCGAAACGTGGACCCCCCTAGTGGAGCATCTTCGCCGGTTGGAAACATTTAGGCTGGCCTGCCTACGATCCATCCTGGGTTTGACCAGGCTGGATTGTGTGAGGAGCTCACAAGTCCTTGAAAGATCTGGGCAAAGTCCCATCAGTGAGCTCCTCCGGCAGGCAAGGCTGCGTTGGCTGGGTCATGTAGCCCGCATGCCCAGCCACCGCATGCCTAAACAGCTTTTGTTCGGCCGGATCGAGGGGGCTAAACGGGCGCGGCACGGGCTAGAGAAGAGATGGAGTGATGTGGTACAGGAGGACGTGGAGCTGAGTGGACTTGCCGATGACTGGTACCAGCGGTGTCAAGATCGGCCTCAGTGGAGGAGGCTCGTGAAGGACGCTACTGGGCAGTTGGAGGCAGTCGCCCTCCAACAACAACGGAGGGCGGAGGAGCGACGCTCACAACAACGAGCGGAGCGCCGGGTGGCTAAAGCACAGCAAGTTGGCACAGTAGGGGGCACAGGTGGTGCATCAGCCAGTCATCTCGGTCATCTCGGTCAGTCGACCCGTGGCACCTGGGTCTGCCCCGTGACCTCCTGCCAGCGGGCGTTCGACACTTCACGTGGCCTCAAGGTGCACATGGCCTGGCACAAGCGTCGTGGTGACGTCACCGCCACTTAGTGGCGAATGGCGGTTGTTGTTGTTGTTGTATCTGTGTGTGTGTGAGTCTCTGTCTCTGAGTCTCTGTGTGTGTGTGTGAGTCTCTGTGTGTGTGAGTGAGTCTGTGTCTCTGAGTGAGGCTCTGTGTGTGTGTGAGTCTCTGTGTGTGTGAGTGAGTCTCTGTGTGTGTGTGAGTGAGTCTCTGTGTGTGTGGAGTGAGTCTGTGTGAGTGAGTCTCTGTGTGTGTGAGTGAGTCTCTGTGTCTCTGAGTGAGTCTCTGTGTGTGTGAGTCTCTGTGTGTGTGTCTCTGAGTGAGTCTCTGTGTGTGTGAGTCTCTGAGTGAGTCTTTGTGTGTGTGAGTCTCTGAGTCTCTGAGTGAGTCTCTGTGTGTGTGAGTGAGTCTCTGTGTCTCTGAGTGAGTCTCTGTGTGTGTGAATCTCTGAGTGAGTCTCTGTGTGTGTGAGTCTCTGAGTGAGTCTCTGTGTGTGTGAGTGAGTCTCTGTGTCTGAGTGAGTCTCTGTGTGTGTGAGTGAGTCTCTGTGTCTCTGCGTGAGTCTCTGTGTGTGTGAGTCTCTGAGTGAGTCTCTGTGTCTCTGAGTGAGTATCTGTGTGTGTGAGTCTCTGAGTGAGTCTCTGTGTGTGTGAGTCTCTGAGTGAGTCTCTGTGTGTGTGAGTCTATGAGTCTCTGAGTGAGTCTCTGTGTGTGTGAGTGAGTCTCTGTGTCTGAGTGAGTCTCTGTGTGTGTGAGTGAGTCTCTGTGTCTCTGAGTGAGTCTCTGTGTGTGTGAGCCTCTGAGTGAGTCTCTGTGTGTGTGAGTCTCTGTGTCTCTGAGTGAGTCTCTGTGTGTGTGAGCCTCTGAGTGAGTCTCTGTGTGTGTGGAGTGAGTGTCTCTTGGAGTGATCTCTGAAGGACGGCACAGTACACGAGGAGGTGGGTGGCCAGGACCCACACCACCTGTCTCCCAATGGGCGTCACGGTGGTCAAGGAGATGTTAACCACCTCGCCTGGTGTACAGGAGGTCGTGGGATCGATCCCGACCCTGACAACGCCTGCTGCTGTATATGTGGAGTTTGCGTGTCTCTCTCATCATCATCACAGTGGCTAGGAGATGTTAACCACCTCGCCTGGTGTACAGGAGGTCGTGGGATCGATCCCGACCCTGACGACGCCTGCTGCTGCTGCTGCGTATTTGGAGTTTGAATGCCTCCAGGTTCTCCTCCACATCTAGAATCAGCGTCACGTGCTTCGAGGATCTGGCTGCTACTTCGTTTGGCTGTCGCGTCTGATGGCATGTTCGCCTTGAAGAAGATCTACACAGGAGCTCAGGGCGCCTTGCACCTGGTTTGAGTTTTGGTCGCAACGCCGACCGAGGCGAGGTGAGGCCCAGAAGCAGTTGACACAATTCGTCGCCGCGAGCGGGAATCAAACCCGGCTCGCTGGCTACGTAGCAGCAGCCACCCGCACCGACCGCTACGCCACTGCCCCCCAACCTGAACACACTCATCCCCCAACCCCCAACCCTCACACAGACACACACAGACACACACACAGACACACACACAGACACACACACACACAGACACACACACAGACACACACTCAACCCCTAACCCCCAACCCTCACAGACACACACAGACACACACACACACACACAGACACACACACACACAGACACACAGACACACACACACACACACGCGCGCTCTTACACACGTAGAAATGCACATTCAGACAAGACCCCGCGTAGACTTAACAGGCTGCAGGGGCAAGTGCTGTTAGTAGCGAGTGGCCCCTACGAAGGCCGGCACGACACACGAGGGGGTGGGTGGGTGGCCAGCACCACGCCCGGCCGCCTTTGTCTCCCTAGTGGCGATGTTTACTACACACCGCACCTGGTACGCATTTGAGGCCGAGTCGACCTAGGGGAGGCCCAGGACCAGTTCAGATAATCGTCGCCGGTGTTGGCCGTGAGTGGGGATCGAACTCGGGTCGCCGGGTTCGTAGCGCAGCGCGCTACACACACCATGGAGCAAAACAAAGGTGCCCCGTGTAGCCTTCACAGACTCTTGGGGCAAGTGCTGTTCGGCGTAGTAATTAGCGGCAGCACCTGTGAAGGCTGCCGGCACTGTGGCACGCGAGGGGGTGGGTGGCCAGCACCACGCCCGCCCGCCCGCCCGGCCGCGTGCCGGAGGAGCTCACCGATGGGACTTTGCCCAGATGTTTCCCAATAGAATCTGTGAGCTCCCCACACAATGGAGCCTGCTGAAACCCAGCATGGGTCGTAGGCAGCGCCGGCCCGAATGTGTCTCACCGACGTGGACGTTCGCCTGCAGGAGGGGGCACGACTGTCCCGAGAAGACACGAGGCTTCGCGCGGAGCGACAGGCACTGCAGCGTTACGCGGCCGATGAGAAGAGAATGCCGCCCGACTGATTCGGAGTGAGACCTCTGCTGTCAAACCGGAGCTGGTCATGAGCACGCGGCCCAGTTACGGGAACTGCTCCACGCTCACACTCACACACTGATATACAAAGACACAGATCCCCCCGATAGCCAACAGCAAGTGCTGTTAGCGAGTAGCAGCAGCACTGGGGAAGGCCGGCAATGTGTGACACGCGACGGTGGTGATGTAGCACGCCCCGCGCGCCTTTGTCTCCCCAGTAGCGATGTTTACTACACACTGCACCAGGTACTCATTTATGGCTAAGTCAACCTAGACGATGCCCAATAACGATTCAAATAATCGTCACTGGCTTTGGCCATGAGCAGGGATCGAAATCGGGTCGCCGTGTTTGTAGCGTAGTGCGCTAACCGCTACACTACCTCTCCACACACACACATACACACTCACTCACTCACACACTCACACACTCACACACTCACATACTCACACACTCACACACTGACTCACTCACTGACACACACACACATACACACTCACTCACACACTCACACACTCACCCACTCACACACTCACACACTGACTCACTCACTGACACACACACACATACACACACACACTCACTCACTCACACACTCACACACTCACACACTCACACACTCACTCACTCACTCACTGACACACACACATACACACACTCACTCACACACTCACACACTCACCCACTCACACACTCACCCACTCACACACTCACACACTGACTCACACTCACCCACTCACACACATACACACTCACTCACACACTCACACACTCACCCACTCACACACTCACACACTCACACACTCACACACTGACTCACTCACTGACTCACTGACACACACACACACATACACACTCACTCACACACTCACACACTCACATACTCACCCACTCACACACTCACACACTCACACACTCACATACTCACCCACTCACACACTCACACACTCACACACTCACACACTCACACACTCACACACTGACTCACTCACTGACACACACACACATACACACTCACTCACACACTCACACACTCACCCACTCACACACTCACACACTGACTCACTCACTGACACACACACACATACACACACACACTCACTCACTCACACACTCACACACTGACTCACTGACACACACACACATACACACTCACTCACACACTCACACACTCACCCACTCACACACTGACTCACTCACTGACAACACATACACACACACACTCACACACTCACACACTCACACACTCACACACTCACTCACTCACTGACACACACACACATACACACTCACTCACACACTCACACACTCACCCACTCACACACTCACACACTCACACACTCACACACTCACTCACTCACTGACACACACACATACACACACTCACTCACACACTCACACACTCACCCACTCACACACTGACTCTCACTCACCCACTCACACACATACACACTCACTCACACACTCACACACTCACCCACTCACACACATACACACTCACACACTCACACACTCACCCACTCACACACTGACTCACACACACATACACACACTCACTCACACACTCACTCACCCACTCACACACTCACACTCACCCACTCACACACTGACTCACACACTCACACACTGACACACACACACATACACACACTCACTCACACACTCACTCACTCACCCACTCACACACTCACTCACTCACACACCCACTCACACACTCATTCACCCACACAGTGACTCACTCACTCATACACTCACTCACACACTCACACACTCACCCACTCACACACTGACTCACACATTGACTCACACACTCACTCACACACTGACTCACTCACACTGACTCACTCACACTGACTCACTCACACTGACGCCCACTCACACAGTGACTAACACACTGACTCACACACCACTCACACACCGCTCACTCACTGACGCCCACTCACACACTCACTCACACACTCACTCTGACTCACTCACACTGACGCCCACTCACACACTGACTTGCACAGACACACACACACACCGACTCACACACTGACTCACACACTGACACACACTCACACACACTCACACACTGACACACACAGACACACGCACACACTGACACACTGACACACACACACTGACACACACTCACTCACTGACACTCACTGACGCCCACTCACGCACTCACTCACACACTCACTCACGCACTCACTCACACACTCACAAACACTGACACACTCACTGACACACACACACACTGACACACACTCACTCACATTGACTCACCGACTCACTCACTGACGCCCACCCACACAAGTGAGGGAGGAGTGAGGGAGGAGCGAGCGAGAGGGAATCCGCGCAGCAGCAGCAGCGGGGATCGTCACTCAACATGTCCGACCCCCTCCCCCCCCCCATCGCGCAGCGCAGCCGCGTCATCCACACAACCACACACAGACACACACACAGAGACACACACACAGACACACACACAGAGACACACACAACCACACACAGACACACACACACAGACACACACACAGTCACACACACACACAGTCACACACACAGACAACAACAACAACCGCCATTCGCCACTAAGTGGCGGTGACGTCACCACGACGCTTGTGCCAGGCCAAGTGCACCTTGAGGCCACGTGAAGTGTCGAACGCCCGCTGGCAGGAGGTCACGGGACAGACCCAGCAGGTGCCACGGGTCGACTGACCGAGATGACCGAGATGACTGGCTGATGCACCACCTGTGCCCCCTACTGTACCAACTTCCTGTGCTTTAGCCACCCAGCGCTCCGCTCGTTGTTGTGAGCGTCGCTCCTCCGCCCTCCGTTGTTGTTGGAGGGCGACTGCCTCTAACTGCCCAGTAGCGTCCTTCACGAGCCTCCTCCACTGAGGCCGATCTTGGCACCGCTGGTACCAGTCATCGGCAAGTCCACTCAGCTCCACGTCCTCCTGTACCACATCACTCCATCTCTTCTCTAGCCCGTGCCCCGCCCGTTTAGCCCCCTCGATCCGGCCGAACAAAAGCTGTTTAGGCATGCGGTGGCTGGGCATGCGGGCTACATGACCCAGCCAACGCAGCCTTGCCTGCCGGAGGAGCTCACCGATGGGACTTTGACCAGATCTTTCAAGGATTTGTGAGCTCCTCACACAATCCAGCCTGGTTAAACCCAGGATGGATCGTAGGCAGGCCAGCCTAAATGTTTCCAACCGGCGAAGATGCTCCATTAGGGGAGTCCACATTTCGCAAGCGTAGAGAAGGGAGAGAATGATCGTGGCCGAGAAGATCCGAAGCTTCGTGCAGAGCGACAGACCAGGTAGCTTCCACACATCATTACGCAACTGATGAAAAGATAATGCCACTCGACTGATTCTGAGTGAGACCTCTGCTGTTAAACCGGAGCCGGTCATAAGCACACTGCCCAGGTATGGGAAACTCTCCACTCTCTCCACAACTGCCCCATCACCGATTGGGAGTTGTGGGGGTGGAGTGCCCGATGGTACAAAATACCCAGGCAGGTGCATAGTTTTGGTGGGGCTGATGGTAAGGCCCCACCTCTTAGTGACAGGCTCCAGGTTCAGAAGCAGCGCCTCCAACTCCTCCTCTGAGTGAGCAGCAATTACCAGGTCATCGGCATTCGTAGCGTGGTTGACCAACAGGGAGCCATCCCTCGACCGCACCCAGGCGTCGATCAGCCTCCCGTTGCCTCCCGTTGTATCTGTACCAGATGGAGATTCTACTGGGACAGCAATGGGAAGCTTATCGATGTGATCGAAATAGATGTTGAAGAATGTGGGAGCCAGAGGACATCCCCGTCACACCCCAAGGTGAACAGGGAATGGTTCCAACTCCCGGCCATATAGCTTCACCTGGGCCTACCCACCATCATTAATGTCCTTAATGATCGTGAGCAGAGAGTCAGGAACTCTGAAAAGATGAAGACAACACAGAGTCCAGACCTATTGATGGTATCATAGGCCTTGACCAGGTCAATAAAGCAGAGATGTAGGTCTTGTTGGAATTGCCTACACCTCTGCTGTAGCAGACAGACAGAGAACGTGGCATCTGTGCAGGACTGCCCAGGCCTGAAATCACATTGGAGCTCCACAAGCCTCTCCTCAGCGTCCTTGGCAAGGGGGCGATGTTGAATAATCCTGGCACACTGAGGAGTGAGATGCCCCTGTAGTGGTTACCCTTCTTAGAGAGGGAGACCACCAGGGCATCGTTCCAATCCTGCGGGACCCATCCAGTGGTCCAGATTGTTATTATACTGGTAGGAACCTCCTGGTTACACCAGCCCACAGGGGATTATTGTGTCCGTCCGTCCGTCGTGCATCCAAAAATCGGAGGGGTGGGGCTGGGTGGAGAGGGGAGGGTGGGGAGGGGCTGGGTGGGGAGGGTGGGGCTGGGTGGGGCTGGGTGGGGAGGGTGGGGCTGGGTGGGGAGGGGCTGGTCACCCCGTGGTGCCCTTATAAAACTCAACGTTTAACCTACTCACGCCGGCTTGTGCCCGCCCTCACAGTCGGGCATATTTGCGGAATACACCACGCCGCCGTTGACCCTGGCCATTGACCGAGCAACCCAACGTTCCTACCAGCTCCCTCCGCAGGAACGTGTTGATGTCACATAGGGCAGTCTGCACACAGACAACACCTCCCCCAGCAGTTTACCTTGGGAGGTCATCTCTGCCCGGCACTTCTCCTGGTCTCAGAAGCTCCGGATCGCCTTCCGCACTTCCCCAACAGGCGGCACCTCAGCCGGCCACTCACACAAGGGGTGTGGGGGGTGGGGCACCTTCCTCCAATATGAGGCACGGCACCCCCACAGGTTCATCCCCACCTCACCCCCCCGTGATGTTTTCTGGGCCGAGGGATTTCCCCTCCCCCAGGACCTCGCAGAAATGCTCGGCCGCTCACCCTGCCACAAAGATCCCCAGTCTCGGCCTCTAACGCTCTGTCGGGGCAAATGCTTTTAGCGAGCAACTTTGAAGGCCACGCACGCGCGGCCACCAGCGGTGACGCTGACTGCACATCGCACCACGTACCGACTGTTGAGGCTGAGTCGACCCAAGGGAGGCCCTGCACCAGTACAGATAACCGTGATCGGGTTCAAAGCGCAGCGCGCTAACCACTGCACCACCGCTCCCCGCACCCAGCCATGCACACAGCAACATACACAAAGACCCCCAGTGCTGGATGTTCACCTACTCACGCCGCCATGACAGGTGCACACGATTCGTGGCCGAGTCTACCTAGGGGGGGGACGGGGCCCCGGGCCGGTTCCCACTGCGCCAACCACGACCATCACCACAAAGACAAAGATCCCCCGTGTAGCCTCAGCAGACTGTGCCAGCAAGGGGGTGGATGGCAGCACCACGACTGCGACCTCTACACACACTACACACACTATGCACTATACACAACACACTACACACTACACACAACACACTACACACAACACACTACACACAACACACTACACACAACACACTACACACTACACACAACACACACACTACACTACAAACAACACACTACACACTATACACTATACACATCATACACTACACTACAAACAACACACTACACACTATACACACATCATACACTATACACTACACACATCATACACTACACACATCATACACTACACTACAAACAACACACAACACACTATACACTACACACAACACACACACTATACACACATCATACACTATACACTACACACATCATATACTACACACAACACACACATCATACACTATACACTACACTACAAACAACACACTACACACTATACACTATACACACATCATACACTATACACTACACACATCATACACTACACACACATCACATCATACACTA
The DNA here is from genome assembly GCF_965212315.1 of Lampetra planeri. Classification (NCBI taxonomy): domain Eukaryota; kingdom Metazoa; phylum Chordata; class Hyperoartia; order Petromyzontiformes; family Petromyzontidae; genus Lampetra; species Lampetra planeri. The sequence continues at coordinate 6,108 of NW_027614905.1, read as the reverse complement.
CACACACATCATACACTACACTACACTACAAACAACACACACACTATACACACATCATACACTATACACTACAAACAACACACACACACTACGCACTATACACACATCATATACTACAAACAACACACACTATGCACACATCATACACTACAAACAACACACACACTATACACTACACACACACTACACAACACACTAAGCACTATACACACATCATACACGACACACTATACACGACACACTACACTACACACTACACTACAAACAACACACACACACTATACACTACAAACAACACACACACACTATACACAACACACTACACACACACTACACTACAAACAACACACACTATACACACATTATACACTACACACTACACTACAAACAACACACACACTATACACTACAAACAACACACACACTATACACAACACACTACACACACACTACGCACTATACACACATCATACACGACACACTATAAACGACACACTACACTACAAACAACACACACTATACACACATCATACACTACACACTACACTACAAACAACACACACACACTATACACTACAAACAACACACACACTATACACAACACACTACACACACACTACGCACTATACACACATCATACACGACACACACTATACAGACCACACACTATGAGCACGGTTGGATATGTATGGTGCTTACAGCACCACACACTCACGCAGCGCTCCCACACGCATGACGAACACATGACGAACACACGTACCGGCAAAGCTCCCCCGTGTAGCCTCACAGACTGTTTAGGGCAAGTGCTGTTGGTAGCGAGTTGCAGCAGCGCTGCCTATGAAGGCTGGAACAGCGACACACGAGGGAGGGGGGGGGGTGGCCGAATTTGTCTCCCCACAACCCCACGTCCCCCCGCGTCTCACCGCGTCCCCAGTGCTGCGGTGTTTACTCCCCACTGGTGGTGATTTAAGGCCGAGTCAACATAGGGGAGGCCCAGGACCCAGCGTCACGTGGGCGGTGCTTGGCGGTGGCCGTGAGCGCGAATGGAACTCGCTCTGCTGCGCTAACCACTGTGCCACCGCTCTGCTGCGCTAACCACCGTGCCACCGCTCTGCTGCCCCCCACTATTGGGGGGGTCTCCGTGGGGGTCCCGTGGGGGTCCCGTGGGGGTCTCCGTAGGGGTCCCACGGGGGGGTCTGCCAAGGGGGTCTCTGTCTCTCACCTGCGCGCCCGGAGTTGGCTGCTGCTGCTGCTGATGGGAGCCGACGTCAGTGCTGCTGCTGGGCAGTGGTGGAGACCTGCGGGGTGGGAGACACGGGGGGGGTTAGTGGGGGATACGGGGGGGGGGGGGTTAGTGGGGGACACGGGGGGGGGGGGTTAGTGGGGGATACGGGGGGGGGGTTAGTGGGAGACACGGGGGGGGGGTTAGTGGGAGAAACGGGGGGGGGGGGGTTAGTGGGGGACACGGGGGGGGGGGGTTAGTGGGAGACACGGGGGGGGTTAGTGGGAGACACGGGGGGGGGGGTTAGTCGGAGACACGGGGGGGGTTAGTGGGGGACACGGGGGGGGGTTAGTGGGGGACACGGGGAGGGGGTTAGTGGGAGACACGGGGGGGGTTAGTGGGAGACACGGGGGGGGGTTAGTGGGAGACACGGGGGGGGGGTTAGTGGGAGACACGGGGGGGGGGGGTTAGTGGGAGACACGGGGGGGGGGTTAGTGGGAGACACGGGGGGGGGTTAGTGGGGGACACGGGGGGGGGTTAGTGGGAGACACGGGGGGGGGGGGTTAGTGGGAGACACGGGGGGGGGGTTAGTGGGAGACACGGGGGGGGGTTAGTGGGGGACACGGGGGGGGGGGGGTTAGTGGGGGACACGGGGGGGGTTAGTGGGAGACACGGGGGGGGGTTAGTGGGGGACACGGGGGGGGGGGTTAGTGGGAGACACGGGGGGGGGGGGTTAGTGGGAGACACGGGGGGGGGGTTAGTGGGAGACACGGGGGGGGTTAGTGGGGGGGGGGACACGGGGGGGGGGTTAGTGGGGGACACGGGGGGGGGTTAGTGGGAGACACGGGGGGGGGTTAGTGGGGGACACGGGGGGGGGGGGTTAGTGGGAGACACGGGGGGGGGTTAGTGGGGGACACGGGGGGGGGTTAGTGGGGACACGGGGGGGGGGTTAGTGGGAGACACGGGGGGGGGTTAGTGGGGGACACGGGGGGGGGTTAGTGGGAGACACGGGGGGGGGTTAGTGGGGGACACGGGGGGGGGGGTTAGTGGGAGACACGGGGGGGGTTAGTGGGGGACACGGGGGGGGGTTAGTGGGAGACACGGGGGGGGGTTAGTGGGGACACGGGGGGGGGTTAGTGGGGGACACGGGGGGGGGTTAGTGGGAGACACGGGGGGGGGGTTAGTGGGAGACACGGGGGGGGGTTAGTGGGGGACACGGGGGGGGGGTTAGTGGGGGACACGGGGGGGGGTTAGTGGGGGACACGGGGGGGGGTTAGTGGGGGACACGGGGGGGGGTTAGGGGAGACACGGGGGGGGGTTAGTGGGAGACACGGGGGGGGGTTAGTGGGGGACACGGGGGGGGGGTTAGTGGGGGACACGGGGGGGGGGTTAGTGGAGACACGGGGGGGGGTTAGTGGGAGACACGGGGGGGGGTTAGTGGGGGACACGGGGGGGGGTTAGTGGGGGACACGGGGGGGGGTTAGTGGGGGACACGGGGGGGGGGTTAGTGGGGGACACGGGGGGGGTTAGTGGGGGACACGGGGGGGGGGGTTAGTGGGAGACACGGGGGGGGGTTAGTGGGGGACACGGGGGGGGTTAGTGGGGGACACGGGGGGGGGGGGTTAGTGGGAGACACCGGGGGGGGGGGGTTAGTGGGGGACACGGGGGGGGGTTAGTGGGGGACACGGGGGGGGGTTAGTGGGGGACACGGGGGGGGTTAGTGGGGGGACACGGGGGGGGGTTAGTGGGGGACACGGGGGGGGGGTTAGTGGGGGACACTGGGGGGGGGGGGGTTAGTGGGAGACACGGGGGGGGGGTTAGTGGGGGACACGGGGGGGGGTTAGTGGGAGAGAACGGGGGGGGGGGTTAGTGGGAGACACGGGGGGGGTTAGTGGGGGGACACTGGGGGGGGGGGGGTTAGTGGGAGACACGGGGGGGGGGGTTAGTGGGGGACACGGGGGGGGGTTAGTGGGAGAAACGGGGGGGGGGGTTAGTGGGGGGACACGGGGGGGGTTAGTGGGGGACACGGGGGGGGGGGGTTAGTGGGGGACACGGGGGGGGGGGTTAGTGGGTGGACACGGGGGGGGGGGGTTAGTGGGGGACACGGGGGGGGGTTAGTGGGAGAAACGGGGGGGGGGTTAGTGGGAGACACGGGGGGGGGGGGTTAGTGGGGGACACGGGGGGGGTTAGTGGGGGACACGGGGGGGGGTTAGTGGGGGACACGGGGGGGGGTTAGTGGGGGACACTGGGGGGGGGGGGGGTTAGTGGGAGACACGGGGGGGGGGTTAGTGGGGGACACGGGGGGGGGTTAGTGGGAGAAACGGGGGGGGGGGTTAGTGGGAGACACGGGGGGGGGGTTAGTGGGGGACACGGGGGGGGTTAGTGGGGGACACGGGGGGGGGGTTGGTGGGAGAAACGGGGGGGGGGTTAGTGGGGGACACGGGGGGGGGGTTAGTGGGAGACACGGGGGGGGGTTAGTGGGGGACACGGGGGGGGGTTAGTGGGGGACACGGGGGGGGGTTAGTGGGGGACACGGGGGGGGGTTAGTGGGGGACACGGGGGGGGGGTTAGTGGGGGACACGGGGGGGGGTTAGTGAGGAGAAACGGGGGGGGGGTTAGTGGGGGACACGGGGGGGGGGGTTAGTGGGAGAAACGGGGGGGGTTAGTGGGGGACACGGGGGGGGGTTAGTGGGGGACACGGGGGGGGGTTAGTGGGAGACACGGGGGGGGGTTAGTGGGAGACACGGGGGGGGGTTAGTGGGGGACACGGGGGTGGGGTTAGTGGGGGACACCGGGGGGGGGTTAGTGGGGGACACGGGGGGGGTTAGTGGGGGACACGGGGGGGGGTTAGTGGGAGACACGGCGGGGGGGGGGTTAGTGGGGGACACGGGGGGGGGGGTTAGTGGGGACACGGGGGGGGGTTAGTGGGAGACACGGGGGGGGGGGGGGTTAGTGGGAGACACGGGGGGGGGTTAGTGGGGGACACGGGGGGGGGTTAGTGGGAGACACGGGGGGGGGTTAGTGGGGGACACGGGGGGGGGTTAGTGGGGGACACGGGGGGGGGGTTAGTGGGGGACACGGGGGGGGTTAGGGTGTGGGACACGGGGGGGGGGTTAGTGGGGGACACGGGGGGGGGGTTAGTGGGGGACACGGGGGGGGGGTTAGTGGGGGACACGGGGGGGGGGTTAGTGGGAGACACGGGGGGGGGGTTAGTGGGGGACACGGGGGGGGGGTTAGTGGGGACACGGGGGGGGGTTAGTGGGGGACACGGGGGGGGTTAGTGGGGGACACGGGGGGGGGTTAGTGGAGACACGGGGGGGGGTTAGTGGGAGACACGGGGGGGGGTTAGTGGGGGACACGGGGGGGGGTTAGTGGGAGACACGGGGGGGGTTAGTGGGTAGAGACACGGGGGGAGTTAGTGGGAGACACGGAGGGGGGTTAGTGGGATACACGGGGGGGTTAGTGGGGGACACGGGGGGGGGGTTAGTGGGGGGACACGGAGGGGGGGTTAGTGGGAGACACGGGGGGGGGTTAGTGGGAAACCGGGGGGGGTTAGTGGGAGACACGGGAGGGGGGGGTTAGTGGGGGACACGGGGGGGGGTTAGTGGGGGACACGGGGGGGGGTTAGTGGGGGACACGGGGGGGGGGTTAGTGGGAGACACGGGGGGGGGGTTAGTGGGGGACACGGGGGGGGGTTAGTGGGAAACACGGGGGGGGTTAGTGGGAGACACGGGAGGGGGGGGTTAGTGGGAGACACGGGGGGGGGTTAGTGGGGGACACGGGGGGGGGTTAGTGGGGGACACGGGGGGGGGGTTAGTGGGAGACACGGGGGGGGGTTAGTGGGGGACACGGGGGGGGGGGTTAGTGGGGGACACGGGGGGGGGGTTAGTGCGAGACACGGGGGGGGGGTTAGTGGGAGACACGGGGGGGGTTAGTGGGTAGAGACACGGGGGGGGTTAGTGGGGGACACGGGGGGGGTTAATGAGTAGAGACACGGGGGGGGGGGTTAGAGGGGGACACGGGGGGGGTTAGTGGGAGACACGGGGGGGGTTAATGAGTAGAGACACGGGGGGGGGGGGGGTTAGAGGGGGACACGGGGGGGTTAGTGGGAGATACGGGGGGGGGTTAGTGAGTAGAGACACAGGGGGGGGGGGGTTAGTGGAAGACACGGGGGGGTTAGTGGGGGACACGGGGGGGGTTAGTGGGAGACACGGGGGGGGTTAGAGGGGGACACGGGGGGGGGTTAGTGGGAGACACGGGGGGGGGTTAGAGGGGGACACGGGGGGGGTTAGAGGGGGACACGGGGGGGGGTTAGTGGGAGACACGGGGGGGGTTAGTGAGTAGAGAAACGGGGGGGGTTAGTGGGGGACACGGGGGGGGTTAGTGGGAGACACGGGGGGGGTTAGTGAGTAGAGACACGGGGGGGGTTAGTGGGGGACACGGGGGGGGTTAGTGGGTAGAGACACGGGGGAGGACGCGGATTCACGGGGGATGGGTAGACGCAGTGAGGGGGGAGTGCTCAGGGCGGCATGGGGTGAGGTGGCGATGGCGGTGGTGATGATGATGCTGCTACTGATGATGGTTGTGATTGATTTTGACTGCGTGTGCAGTGTGTGCGTGTGTGTATGTACACGTGTGTGTGTAGGTGTGTGTGTATGTACACGTGTACGTGAGTGTGTACACGTGTGTAGGTGTGTGTGTGGTACACGTATGTGTGTGTAGGTGTGTGTGTGTAGGTGTGTGTGTGTAGGTGTGTGTGTGTACACATGTGTGTGCACACGTGTGTGTGTGTAGGTGTGTGTGTGTACACGTGTGTGTGTGTACACGTGTGTGTGTGTAGGTGTGTGTAGGTGTGTGTAGGTGTGTGTGTGCAGGTGTGTGTGTGC